>NC_141990.1:237701301-238001301 GCF_049901715.1 Pseudonaja textilis
AGAAACAGAGATGGAGGGAGGAATAAATTGCTAGCATTTCTCTGTGTTTCTATACTGGTGGTAAATTTGGGGATGTCATCAGGAAATCAAAAAGTCAAGATGGTGGCAATGAACTTGTAATTGAGATCCTTTTTTAAAGTGTGTTATATGTAAAAACAACAACAACCCTTGTGTTAAAAAAACAAGCACCCACCATCTTATTTTTTTGGAATCCCCTTCTCCAATACTCCTGGGCAAATTCATGTTGCTTTCCAAACTCCTAATCCTAGCATGTCTTTGGGTATTTTCAGCTCTTTTGCCAAATATGTAAATTACTTTATTGCAGTCATTAATCAGCACAAGAGAATTGATATTCAGTTATTTGAAATATCCAAATCTAAAACAGAACATGCTAATAATCTTGCTCAGACTTGTACTTTATCTCATGTACTTTACCTGATAATGCCACGCTGATGCTAGGAGCTAGAAGAGAGAATCGGACAAGAATACGATCCAATGAGCACAAAGCAAGAGTAAGTTGCCATATCTGAACTGAAATCCACTGCTTTGGAGCATCCACAGATAAAACACCAGTGGCACAGGAGTGCATTGAAATGGCTTGCAATTGCGGTGATGTCACTTGATCATTCTCATGATGTCACCGTAGCTCACTTAGGATTACAACTTTACCAGGAAATCCCCTATGTTTCTGCAACAACTATAAATCTAGAAAAAGCTTTGCCCAACTGTGTGATTACAACTCTCTATGGAAACACTGGCAGGACATTTTGAAAATTGTGATCTTTGCACATCCAGAAGATCTCAAATTGAGGGAAACTGCTATAGCAGTTAGCTTTGTGGCTACTATCGATTAATCATTGCAGAACATATAGAAAGTGAAGGGCCAACATTCAGGGAGAATCTTAATTTTAACAAGACATGTACAGAAAAAGTTTGTCCTGGTATGGAGTGAAGAATTTGGATTCTGAAGCGCATTGGAGAAGCAACTGTTACTTTGGTATTTTATGCAGAGGCTGTCATGTGTCCATAATCCTACTTCCTTCTAGTAAAACAATAGATTTACTGTGAGTTTATGGCATTGGTCTGTCAGTCAGTTTGGCTTCTATCACTGATGTTCTTTCCTTACCCCTGACCTCTTGCTTCTACTTGACCATAAGCCATACAGTAAACTCTGTGGCATTGTATGGTTTGATTCAGACAATGCCAGGGGCTCCGTTCACGTGCCTCTCCTGCTGGAGCTTGCAGTCTGTGGGTGAACATCTTGTGTTTGCATTTGCTTTCGGCATTTGTTCCTGCAGCTGACCCAGGGCAGAACATCTTGCTTGTGTTCCAGAAAAGGACAGCTGCACCACAAATTACCTTAAAACTCCTTGCTTCAGGGATTAGCTCAACCACAGTCAAGTGTTTGTATCTAAGAAAATGGGACGTTTGGTATTATAAACATTATTATTAACCTTTTATTTACCAGGCACATTTTTAATTTAGAAAGAAATCCTCAATATAAAAGGTCTCATTGTTGATGATAAATTCTTTAAAGAGGGGTTGGTTTGCTCTATAAGAATAGAAGGAAAAAGCATTTATCTGAATTTTCATCCAGGCTTGCTTAATGTTATGATTCTGAAATGAATAAGTGAACTAAAATGTTGATATTTAGAACTTCCTGAACTTGTGATGCAGTTCTCCATTTCTTAAAAATGCATTTCTTATGAGCAAGGTTGCATAAATATTCATAGAGTAACACATAAATCTGGGCCATCTTAGGAGAGATCATCCACAAAAATGTATATAAAGTTAGCATATATGCATGTGCAATTGTATATTTTTATGTTGATATTTGTTTTAAAAAGTGAACTGATTCAGAAAGAAAAGTGAAATGAAATCAACGTTGGAAAAATTATATTTCTGTGTACAACTCTGTTTTTATTTATAATACTAGTTTGTCTTCTGTCTGTTTTTTGGCCTTTTATGTACCAAAAATCACTGATAATTGCATTCCATAGCACAGAACAATAAAAACAAATTTGCCAAAATGTACGTATTTTTATTTTTTGATATGATAACAGCATACAGTCATGTGATTTATGGCCTTCTGGAATTTATTTTGATAAGCATGAAAACATAAAGATTCAAAACTATTATATATTTTTCTTTTTTGTCTATTTTGAAGAAAGAAGGAAGGAAGGAAGGAAGGAAGGAAGGAAGGGGAAAGGGAAAGGGAAAGGACCATGTTATCCTCCATTAAAGTAAAGTTAATCTGTAGAAGAAATGTTCAGCATGGCCTTAATTTAAATTAATGAAATACTTCTTTATAAAATTGACTAGTTTGTATGTTTGTATTCCTCCACTATATACATATCAAATATTATAGTCATTCAGAACAGATCTCTGGAGAAGGTTGGGCAGAGCTGAAAGGGTTAAAAATCTGTTGCACTCTTGCAAACGTTAGGGGATCATCTTTCAACAATGGAAGTAAAATCAGCATGGAGCTTGAATTTTCCATGGTTGAACCTTGAACATGAATCATTATATTACAATGTAGTTACTGATTTCAACAGGAAAAGGATTAAGCCCAGAAAATCAGGTTAGGAACATGAAACCTGACTGAAGAAAATGCAATTTTTCTGGTGCTAAAAATCTCTTATGTTATGTAAAATAGATTAAAATTGCAGGCAAGAGATTCAACCATTTTGAAAATGTTGCGTGTGATCTGGGAAAATACCAAAAAGTGAAGTAGTAGTAATAGTGGCATTCAGGACAAGTGTAACATATTTTAATGTCTATAAAAGCATGTGTCATCAAAATAATTTGACTTCACAAGAATTCTCATCATTTCCTAACTTTTTAGTTGACTAAGCTTACTTGAAAACCAACAATGTTGAGTCAACATCTGAACACCGTTTTGCTGGGAATTTACCCAATATTATAAAATTCTCAAAACAAAATAAATGCTAAATTATTGTGTCTGGTACTGGCTTTGTGATTGGAATTTTCTCTTACAAAAGTATGAGAATGACCTGGACAAATCAAATAGAATGTCCATCTTATCAACATTCTGCTGAGTCAAAATATCCTCTGGCTGTTTTCCAATATAGGCAAACTGTGACTGTCAGCTTGGAAGCCATTTTTCTTTGAGGCTTCTGGACTGCCACATTCAGTGCCTGGGAATTTGGGAGGGGGATTTTAAGGAGTGGTGGAAGATTAGCCACAGCAACATTCTTTTCTCAGAAAGTCAAGGACATGTTACTCTGCACCTGGGGAGGAGTGACTGGTGGTAGTCTCCAGTTGGAACAAAGTAATGATTGGACCATGTGGTATAGGGGTTGGATTTTGGATTTTCTTTGGGCTAAAGAAAACCAGGAATTCTCAGATTCAGGTTTTCCGCAGATGTGCCAGTGGTGGGATTCAATTTTTTTTACTACCGGTTCTGTGGGCATGGCTTGGTGGGCATGGCAGGGGAAGGATACTATAAAATCTCCAGTCAGAGGTAGTATTTGCCGGTTCTCCAAACTACTCAAAGTTTCCACTACCGGTTCTCCACAACTGGTCAGAACCTGCTGAATACCACCTCTGAGATGTGCCAATATGACATCTCTAATAAAATGGATCTTTGAGAAGATGATACTCTCAGAGTTTTTGTTTTTCCTGGAGGTTGTTGCTTGGAACGCTGACAGTGACATAACCATGATTCTGTAGTTTATGGGATATGCAGTGCTTGGGTTCAATTCCAAATGTTCCTTTAGAACATGGGTGTCAAACTCGACCGTGTCATGTGACATATTATGATGTCTCGTGACATTTTTGCCTTTGCGGAGCCAGGCCTTCACGTGACACATCCGGCCCACGGGCCATCAGTTTGACAGCCCTGCTTTAGAGAAAGTGAAAGTGCAAATTTAACCCTTGTCTGGAACTTTTTAATGCATATATTTTTCCAGGATGATATAGCAGCACCAGAGGGAAGTCACACAATTTTAGGAAAAGAGGTAGCTGCATTAAAACACCTGCACACCTTCACCACCTCTGAAGCAGTGGTGGGATTCAAAGATTTTTACCACCAGTTTGGTGGGCATGGCTTGGTGGGTGCACTTTGTGCGCGTGCACACACTTTGCATGCGAGGGTGTGCCAAATGCGCACTTTGTGCAGGTGCAGAGGCATTCCAACTCTCCTCCTGCAAGCTTGAACTCTCCCTGCCGGTTCAGCAACTGCTACGCAGCACTCTGCTATGCCGCAAAAAGCAGCTGCACTTCTAAAGCAGGGAATAACAGTGAGTATGAGAGCCCGGGCAGGTGGGTGGACCCAACAGCAGAGTGGCAGAGAGAACTGGCTTGGACTCCACTACTCATTGGCGCTACTGGCTTGGCAGAACCCGGGCCGAACCAGTAGAATACCCCCACTGCTCTGAAGAATCTTTTTGGAATCGAATCAGAAGGGTTGCATAATTCAAGTACAGGTAGTCCTTGACCAACAGCAGTTCATTTAGTGGCCATTTGAAGTTATAATGGGATAAGGTGACTGATGACTGTTTTTCACACTTATGACCGTTGCATCATCCCCATGATCAAAATTGAGATGTTTGGGAACTGACTCACATTTATGATGGTTGCAGTGTCCTAGGGTTGCGTGATCGTCCTCTGCAACCTTCTGACAAGCAAAGTCAGCGGGGAAACCAGATTCACTTAACAACTACAGTGATTCACTTAACAAATGTGTCAAACGAAGTCATCAAATGGGGCAAAACTCACTTAATGAAGGGTTCACAGACCTGTTGGGCTCAATTGTGGTCATCAATCAAGGACCATCTGTAGTTTAGATCCAGCAGGTCATTGTATCCTGAGGCTGAATCATCATCACCGTATCTCAAGAAAACAAATGTTCTATAGAAATCTTGGCTGGGCCTCACTGTAATATGTGGTTACAGTGCAGCTATTGAAACCAACTCCATTCTCCGTTTATTAATCATTCAAGAGCATTTCACAGAGACCACAACTGGCCGGCATTCGCACTAGGAAAGAAGAGAGCTATCCTAAAGCTATCCTAATTGCAATGGCTTGAAGCTGATTGGAAGCAGATCTACTACTAATGGCAAAATGAAGCTTCTCCCCTCGGCTTTACTGGCATTCTCAGATCATTCTATGGGACACCTGACAGTTTTACAATAAAATAAGGCAAAATGTAAGGAAGGAAAATAAGTTGATATTTTTGTTAGGACAATAATATTCTACTGACCACCATTAAGATGATTTTCTTTTATAAACAAGTAAATTGAGGCTGAAATGTTCGATTTTAAATTTCCACTTGATATTTTATTTACTGGTTTGGCATTTAATGGGGAGGCAGAAAAACGGTCCCTGAATCTGTATATTAAAACAAACAGACCTTCTAAAACAGCTTTGGCATTGCTCATGCATCTGACACCATGTCCAGTCTGTTCCCAAGTACCTCTTGGTGAAATAATAATCTTGGTAGGATTTACCCTAAGTCCTCATATTAAAAGCAGAACTTTTGAAGGAGGATTTTCATAAACTGCATTTTGCACCAACTATTATCTTGTACACCCCTGCTAAAGAAGCTGAACTTCAAATGACATATTAAGTTAAAATAGAATAGATGAGCAATAAGCAAGGCTCAGCCTTTATTAAGTAAGCACATAAATCAGCTAAGCTGATGAGGAGAAGGAATTTGCAAGAGTGTAATAAGAGATGTGTCCTCAGTGACATAGTGGCTAAAATAGTGACTGGAAAAGCATTACCTAGTAGATAGTCCTCCTCTGGGGGCAACACCTGGCTGACCTTGAGACTGATCTCATAAAATTCAGGCTTTGGATGGCACACTACTAGGAAATCCCAGGGCCTGAAAGCTAAATTAGCGAGTTAAGAACAAAAATCCTGGAGAATAAAGTAGTGGATTATTTTCATACTGTTGTCAAGAAAACTTCATGAACATGGTATGTAGAATTGAATTGAGCAGAACTCAGGGCACACTCTTTTTTGTAATGAGCGTCAAGTCCCTGAAGCAGAGTGACAAAATGGCTACATTTTGGCAGTGCAATATTTTTCCTGTCCCTTTCTGTTTGGGAGTGATTTTAAGTGTGGAAATGAGAATAATTTGCTTCTCAGAGGCCTTCGTTTCTAATCCACAATAGCAATAGCGCTAAGTGTCAGCCCTGAAGCTGAACTGAGTGGAGCCATTTTCACTTATATTCTACTCCTTCATAGTGCTTTACAGCACTCTCTGAGTTGTTTACAGACTCAGCCAATTGCCCCCAACAGTCTGGGTCCTCATTTTACCGACATTGGAAGGATGGAAGGTTGAGTCAACCTTGAACCAGTCAGGATTGAATCTAGGCTAATAGGCAGAATCTGCCTGCAATCTTGCATTCTAACGACTGGGCCACCAGAGCTCCAATATTAACCTCATCCCAGAAGTTCCAAAATGGGTTGAAAAATAGATAGCCACCTATTTTCTGCTGACATTAAAGTATCACTGGATTGTCTCTGATGTTCCCATTCCAAAGATTTGGGGACTGAGTCGTTCTCTGTCCAGTCCCTAAAATATTGCTCACACCTGGATTAGGAAATAGTCATGAAACAAAGTCAATCCATTTTTTTTCTTTTTTTAATCAGATTTATCCGTGTGTGAATAAACCAATATTTACATAGGGCCATATGCTGATATGGGACCACATAAAATATGAAGGGGATTAGATCTAAATAAAATAGTAGGAAACTTTTAACTGCTATCTCTCCTGCAGTCATTGTGCCTCTACTAGGAAATGTTCAGAAAGTAAGAAAATCTAGGAGGGGATTGGATTTGGGACTGGAAAGGAATGAAAAAAATATTACTTCTATGGTAATTATTTTCTTCAGACCCTGTTGCCATTAGGATTGTTCATTTTATAATAACGATAGGTTCAGATGTCTCAAAGGTGTTTTTTTCAAGAAGCAACTGGACTTGGTTTTCCCTTGAAGACATTTTGCTTCTCATTCAAGAAGCTGCTTCAGTTCTGGAGAAGTGTCCATTGAAACAGCACCTTTGGGACAACAGTGACCTGGACGACTGATAATTTCAATAGACAGATCGATTCAGATCAAACCCAGTTTATTTCTAACTGTTGACATTAGGAGATGAGAACAATATTATGAAATATTATGAAATCTAGATTAAAATATTCAGCATTAAACCAGTCCATACCACTTAAACAGCTTGTGCAAGGAGAGAAAAAAGAGAAACCATTGGAAAAGATGATCTGCCAAGCCTGATACTGTAGATTGGAGAATGGGTTACAAGAGTCTAAAAGACCAAGCAGGCAGAAAGACCTATTTTACAAGAAACATAAAAATATTTCATACTATTTCTGAACTGGGGAAGCTGTTTTTACAGGGACTGACTCTCTCTAGTAAAAGTTTGTCAAAAGGTGTATCAATTATTATCACAGGATCAGAATTCACATCACTTATTCAAGGTTTCCATAGTCTGCCATGGCTACTCTTGTAAAACATTGGTTCTCTTGTATTTAATGAGTTCAGAGATCAGAACTGAAGAAGGCACGCATAATAGAATGTACACATTGGATTGGTGAAAGTGGGGGAGTGGCTGCATTACAGCAATATAAATGAACTTATTTGATATCATTCTGAAAAGCTGCAAACTATGTTGCTTTAAAAGCCATGGCAAATTTATGAATGGAGCTGTGCAAAGAGGATTTAAAAAGAGCTCAGCAGCATGTGTTATGGGCCCTGGATGTAGCCTGCCACCAGCATAGCATGAAATCATTTGATAATTACACCATAGCCAAGGTGGATTAGTGTTCCATAAAAATATAGGGCTGCATTATTTTTATTTATATAACAGATGTATCATAGAGGGAGACTTTAAAAAATGAATGCAACACCATGCCACTGTTGACAGAAGATTTAGACGTGTTATAGTATAACCCAGCCAAAACTGGGATATGTCACCATACCATATTTTCTGTCTTTGGGGAAAAGAATGTTGGACAATGAATGTTTAATAAAGTGAATTACTTAGAAAACAGAATTATTAGAAAGAAGTGGTTCCTATACGTAGGTAACTTGCTTGCCTATTTTTCTCTATTTTTATAGATATCCACACACTGCATATACTTTATAATTAGTGGGATACAACATACAAGGTAATCTCAACATTATAGGTCCTAGTTTGCATAGAACAGCATAAGAAGGGCTTTAAGTCCTCCTGAGCACACTGGCTGAAAAGTTCTAAAAAGTGATCAAGGATGCTCCATGGATCTGACTGAGGCTGGTAATCTAGTATAGATATTATCTATTGTATTAAAACGGAGTATGTGAAGGACTCATTTGATCAAAATAAAAATGGTTTAGGTCAATGGCAATAGCCCTCTGCTGATTACCATAGGATATGGAAGATGGCAACTTGGAGTGTAAAAGAATTAAATGGTAGAGAGTAGGACATAAAGAATGAAAAGAAAGAAAATAAATATTGCTCTTAATCACAATTAAGTGATAGTTATACAGATATTCCCAAACAGTCAATGATTGCACCATGAGAAGGGTCTGGTTCTTGGCACACCATTATGGGATTTACCATGGGCTTGGTCTTCTTTATCTACTTTAACTTCCATATGACATTCCAGAGAGTTATTATAACTAATTCAGGGTGGAGATCATGAGTATGCTGATATCTAGCTGGGGGGGAGGGGGAATGGAATGAGATCAGAGTCCTGAACTGAAGTGTAAAGGCGATCAGGGTCTGGATGAGGAAAAATGTCTTGTCTATTTATTCACAGGAGGTAGCATCAGGTTGGAAACTGGTAGACTGTGATGTCTTAGTCCCACCTTGGATATGAAATGAGCTGAGTGACCTTGGGACAGACATTCTAAGAATGCTTTTTCAAAGGGCAAACTTTGTTTTTCCTTGAAGATACTTCACTTCTCATCCAAGAAGTTTCTTCAGTTCAGCTTCTTGGACGAGAAGTGAAATGTCTTCAAGAAAAAACAAAGTCCAGCTGCCTTTTGAAAAAGCATCTTTGGGACCACCATGGCCTGGATGACTGAGAATCTCCATAGATACTTGGGACAGTCACTTTCTCTCAGCCCTAGGAAAAAGGCAATGGCAAACCACTTTTAAAAAACCCTGCCAAGAAAATTGCAGATACTTGCCAGGCAGTTTTTGAGAATTGGACATGACTGAATGGAAGAAAAAAAATATTCAGAATATTAGTGATTCTAGAATTGCACCAGGTTTGGCTCTTAAAGAGGTTGTATTTCCCTATGGAATAACAGGTGCCAATTTGGAAGTCTTCCTGGATCCACAAGTTTACAGCTGCATGACCACCAATATGTTTCTAGTAATTCAAAGTTTCTAGTAATTCAAAGCTGCATGACCACCAATATGTTTCTAGTAATTCAAAGTTTCCAGTAATATAGGAATGCTGTATCGCAGAAGACTGAACAACTATGAAGCTATATAATTCACATAAACTATTCTCACCCATTCTGAATTGCAGCTTGGAAGGAAATGGGAGAACATATATGAATATATGCATTAACTGGGTCAGGGGAGAGCAAGGGGCTGTGGGTGGGGGAAATAATGATGTCGGTCAGTGGAGATGAATGTGTGAGTGGGAGAGGAAGACTAATGTGAAATACCACCATTATAAAAAAGCTTGATATTTTGGGCTGTTCTCCTTGAAATTTTGTCTTCCTTGAATACATGGCAAAGTCTGCATCCAATTTAGGGCTACCAGATCTGAGCTGTAAACCCCCACAAGACTACAACCTCTTCTGTATCTGGTAGTGATAATCCAATTGAATTTCAGGATGGCTATGGAAAACAAAACTTCAAGGACATCGCCCTGCATAAATGAAAAATACAGCTTGCGCCTTATAGAGCATGATCAAAATGTTTAAGTTAAAACAAAACTTATCTATCTTCTGTCCTCTTTAAAAACTTAGGAAGCAAGAAGTCAACAACGCAGCCAAGAGGGAAAAGGATTTAGATAACACAGCTGTGGGATTAAGAAAAAAAAGATCAAGCACAAGTGTAGTTTAAGCCTCTATTGTAATTAAAACATGAAATGTGGAACAAATTGCATTTTGGGAGATCAAGTTTGTAAAATGCTTTATTTATATTTCAGGGAAATACTGGATATATTTTTATACAACTGCTCATTAGTCTGATCACAAAACATACTGGTACAATGAAAAATGTATTAACCATTCATCAATAATACTAATAACTAAGATTTTTTATTGAAGTTTTTTAAAACTGCCTCAGACATTTTTGGGTTAAAAAGCATTTTCTGTATTATTTTCAACAGACACGGCTATGCAGTTTTTTTTAAATTCACCATTTTATTTTAATACTAATGTACTACCTTTCCAAGACTCAAGATGGCCCAGAAAACTATTATTTCATCTTTCTGAAAATAAAATTTGTTCAACTATCTAATTCTTTCCTCTTTTTAGTTACCTGTGTGCATTTTAAATCTGTTCAAGAAGTGTAGGAGGCCTGTGAAGAAGTGGGAAATGGGCCCATGAAGAGTTATAGGAGAACTATTTCCCATTCCAACAGTGGAAATTGTTTCTGCTAGTAGAATATTGGATTGGATTTTGAGTGCTCTCTGTTACAGGTAATGCTGTACATTGATTGATGCTAGCCTAACCAACGAGAAACAACTGAAGAAATCCTTGTTTCTTTCTCTCATACAAATAAGATCACTTTTTAAATGCAACATGTAAACATGACCACAAAGAAACAATAATTTAGGATAGTAGAATGCTAGAGAGAAGTTTAGCTGGAAAAAATTAAATATAATTGTCAAAGCAACTTAAATAAACAAAATCAATTAATCAGTAAAAAAGAAAGAAAGAAAGAAAGCTAGAGAGAAAACTCACATTACCAGACTAATGGTGGCATGGTCTTTCCATCATAAAAAAAAAATTTTTTTGCTATTCGGCGTGATAATTCCTCATATAATAATTGATTTTTTAATTTTTGGGGTGTATACAACAATTCAAAATCATATCCACATCATGAAACCACACAAGTCTTCTCAAAATCATGTTAATGGGACAAGGGGGGGGGATTTCCTATCCCCTCTATCATATTACACTTCCAACGCTAATGAGGTTTGTAGCCCTCCAGTTTTAAACATTCTCTGTGATGTCTAATAAACATGATATTTTGTTGAATGAATGTCATCTTTAGAACACATAAATACAGTGATTAATACATAATCTCTGAAAGTCAGAGATCCTAGAATAAAATATGCCTGCATCTTGATTTCTTCAGGAACAGTTTATTCAGCTGCATTAGACTTAAAAACAAAAGTGACACACTTCTAATTTGGATTTTTTAAATGTAATTTTTAAAATCAACATTGGATTGTTATATTTTATGATAAGCTGTTAAATGTTATTAAATATAAGTAAAATATATGTACAGCAGAATCGTGATATGTAACATTTAAAGGATTAATAGTAAGCTAAAAACACAGACTTTCATATTAACTTAATGAATATCATGCAGCATACATAAAAAAGAAAAAGGTGTATTTAGTATTTTTTCCAAAATCTTTGAATTTAATTGTAAGAAACAATGAATGGTCAGAATCCATTTCTATCACTAGAATGTTTGAGTCAGTGAAGGAACTTTTCGGTGGGTTTCTTAACACACAGAGGTAGCTATGCCTTATATTTGAAGCAGAAATATTAAATACCATTTTGTTTTGATTTGGTTTGGTTTTGGTGTCTGGCAACTTCCTGGAAGAGCCCATGAATTTTCAGAAGTGGTTTGTCATTGCATTCTTCCTAGGGCTGAGAGAAAGTGACAGGTGCAAAAGTCACCCAACTGGCTTTGTGCCTAAAATGGTACAAGAACTCAAGATAGCAATAGCACTTAGACTTATATACTGCTTCATAGTGCTTTACAGTCCTCTCTAAGCAGTTTTAGTCAGCATATTGCCCCCGACAATTTTTGGTCCTCATTTTACCCATCTCAGAAGGATGGAAAGCTGAGTCAACCTTGAGCCTGGTGGGATTTGAACTGACAAATTGCAGGCAACCGACAGTCAGCAGAAGAAGCCTGCAGTTCTGCACTCTAACCACTGCACCACTGAGGCTCCTTCAGATCTTGCAGTTATCTAGCCTGCTGCCTTAATCATTACACCAAACTGGCTCTCAACATATAAATAATACAGAGCTTTTGAATCTTTTCTTTTTGGGGAATTTCTTACTTAGAAAATATATCCTACTGCAGAAAAGGGTACTATTTTAAAACCAAGAGGTGTGCAATAGAATATTAAATTAAAACTGACTACATACATAAAAGTTTTCATTGGACTTCTAATTCATGAATATTTTGATTAAATAATCCCTGCAAAAGAAAAGTACACTTTTAAAAAAACCCAAAACTTCTTTCTATTGACAATTTGAGTACTCTGGGCTCTTTTTAAATTGTCATTACTTTAGCTGATTATCACATAGCAAACTATGTATTCTCAAGAGTTTCAAAAGTAGTTTGAAATGCAGCAGAGGGCTGGAGAAAAATGAATCTATTGTGAATACGAAAATCTGATCTCTTTTTAAGAACTGTGGATCTGTGAAGCTGTGGACTATAAATAACAACAGCTGTTTGTGAATAGTAAAAAAGAAGGCTGAGCAAATCCTTGGAAAACTGTTTCAAAACTTCATAGATTTGGAGCAGTATGGAACTCAGTCTCTGTAGGAATAACTAAGATGATGGAACCGATTCATTTGTTGTGTACCCATAATTTTTCTGTTACTTTACAGACATGCAAAAAGGCAGGTGGACATTTTGTGCATGATTAAAGTACATTTTTCAAAGTTATCCATAGTTTTGTTATTTGTAGTTATTAGTCTAAAAAAACCCCCCACAAATAACAGAGATATTATATTTTAGATAGCTAATTATTTATTTTTCACATATTCTGTTCACATGACAGAATGGTTTTTAATGTGATAAACTGTAATATTTTTTAAAACTGTCCTAATGATTTTAAGAGATATTGACTGCTCTTTGTTATGTTAAATAATTGAAATATACCATCTACATTTCCTATAAAAATATGTCTCATTACACTATAAACTACTTTTAAACCATGTTACCCACCAGAGATCAAGCTTATATATACACTTATCCATGCTGAAAACATTTCCCTGATAAATGTGCATATCATTACATGATTTGCATTCTTTTACATGCAACTTCTTCTCTTCTGAAAGTTGGCACAAGACAAGGACTTATATTTATGAAATTCAAAAGGGCCCGGAATATTTTTTTCCTCTTAATTGGAATGTTTTTGTTAGCAATTGATTAAGAACTAATAAAGAGGGTTTTTTTTCTTTTCTTTCAATGAAAAGTACTTTGGACTAAAATGGGCCATTTTTACTTGTCAGAGATGTGACACAGCTCACTGTGCATAGTTAATGGAAGCGTATCTGAATGGGTATGCTTCTGTTTGACTGAACCACCACATCTCATCATCCAAGATTATTATTTGCAGCTACTGTATCTACTTACAACTAGAATTCAATCATACACTTATTTTAAGTGGTTCTATAGGGTTATAATCCTCAATCTATTTTCATATTTAACAGCCTCTTCATACGAGCAATGTAACAGTACTAATACATTGATGGTAAAGAATGGAAATAATTTACACTCTACTGTTTGTAAAAGTAAACCATCTATACAGTTATATAAATAGCCAATTATATAGGATGAACTAGCATTGAAAAATACTGAATGTTCTAGTAGAGCATCATTTTCTTATGGGGTTGCATGCTAAAAATATAACATTAACGTCAAACATCCATCTGTTAAGGAGAACAATAAAAACGTAATGACAAATATTCACCTTTAAAAGTAATTGTTCTAACTATAGATAGCTGCATCGTGAATTCTGAATTTATTCTGGGAATAAAATTAATTGCCTCCAAAGCTGATTAAGTAACAGACCTCTTTTAGCATTGCTTCATGACCATTGGCAAGAGCAGTCTGTGGGTTCCTGAATTGTGTAGCTGACCCAGGTGGAATTACCACTGCAATATAATTGTACAGTTCGCCTATGTAGTCCCAGTTCTCTGCAACATTTGCAGAATCTTGCATAGGTGTTAATGTTATAATTATATATGCTTGCAGAAGGACATTTTCCATCGCAGGAAACAATGTTTACCTGGGATTAAACACACACAAAAAAACCTCAGTAAATAAAATGGCTTAATATGTGCATGACTTCCAAACATTAACAGAGCTGATGCAAACAGTAATGGTCCAATGCTTACCGGTGTATTACTTCGACAATCATTCTTGCGTATTGTCATCCTAACAGTCACTTTTTTACAGAATTTTCCATCTTCTTTACCTACAATAATGAATTTTTTGGAAAATATGAATTGTGCCTACTGTCCCTGTCCTATTGTTTTTTTATTTTTCTTATAAGTATCTATCTCATGTATTCAAAACTATATTTATTCTTATACCTGTATCTTGTAAGCGATTGACAAATCAAATAAATACTAAAAATACTAAAATCTCTATGCACAACTGTACCCCAAAAGGGGATAAAACATGCTAAGAAAAAAAAAGGAAATAATTATGAAAAGAAATTAAATAACTACTGATCTATTGTATTTATAACTTTTAAATAAGGTTTTTTTTTTAGAAAAAAAATAAGGGTTAAAAAAAGTTTGCCCAAAACACTAGAGATGCAGTGTTTAGATACTATAAAGATTATGCTTTGTTCTGATACAATTACCACTAAAAGGAGTGAAACCTATACAGATGCCAGGTCAACTTTCTAAAGTGGCAGAAACATAATCATATGCATTTACTTTAAAATCCTGGGATATCAGCTCAGACTTCTAACTAAGAATTCAGATTGACAAACATAAGTTAATGGATTTAACCCAAAGTCCTCAAACTCCAGAAACTGAAATACAGTTCTGTCAGTGGTTTAATCTAGGTGAAGTAATTCTATATAACAAAGTGGGCATGGCAAATACATAAATTAACATAAAGTGTCTATTCAGTATTTATAATGCTTAACATACATAGCTATGCATATATGCTATTCTGCTGAAATTTGCAATGTATTTAGCAAATGTAAGGAATTTAATGCAATAATGTAATGTAATAATGTTTAATGTAACTTATGTAAGGAATTTGAGAATTGTGTTTAAATGATCTGATATAGTATTGTGAGTACCACGGATGACCTTGTGAGTCAAGTCACAATTCAATTCCACAATTCAACAATTTGATGGAAGGAAGAGCCATAACTGGTCACATAAAATTAATCAAATAAGATGCAGCTATAGGATTGGGACAATTCAGATATACAATTTTCTAAATACTTTCTATTTATCTCATTTCTCTTGAACTGGCTTTCTGTTTTAAATACAGTAAGCAGTTTGCAACCAGGTTAACCTGTAAGATTGGCATAGCAGGAAAGGCGCTTGCTATCCCCAATATGTGTAACTAAACATAATTTGATTAATTAAAGTCAGTGTAATATATAGCACAGGACTGTAGTTTCATCTACCTAAAAGATAACAAAGCCATAATTGAGGGGTCCTTTTTTTTTGCAGACATTTCATTATCCAAACTAGGTAACATCATCAGTGCTAGTCTAAAGCATCACTAGCATTGACGAAGTTACCTACTTTGGGTAAATGAAACGTCTGCACGAAAACAAGCAAGCTCAGAGAGCACCAAGTACCCCTTATGTCAACCCTGAGCTACAAACATTCACCTTTATTAAAGCCATAATTACAATTAGTTTATTCATGGTTCCATATTTTGGCTTCCCTGGATAGCTGAATCCTGTATTTTCATATCATATTTAGTATGTTTATAACTACAGATTTGCTTGTTCTTCGTTTTTGTCCTAATGCCAGATTATTATATTTAATACTTCTATATCATCATAGCAATAGCACTTAGACTTATTATACCGCTTCATGGTGCTTTATAGCCCTCTCTAAGCAGTTTACAGAGTCAGTCTATTGCCCCCAACAGTTTGGGTCCTCATTTTACCAAACTCAGAAGGATGGAAGGCTGAGTCAACCTTGAGCCGATGAGACTTGAACTGCCGAACTGCTAGCAGCCGGCAGTCAACCAAACTAGCCTTCAGTATTACATTCTAATCACTGCGCCACCACGGCTCTTAATATAATATAATATAATAAATGAGAATATTCAGATATTTGTTTAGGATATAACATTGGATAGAAAAACATGCCATGCTCTCTGCAGAAGTGTTATTTGAATAGCAACAAGCAAAAAAATATTTTTCTATGTTCTACAGCAGTGTTGAAATTACTCAGTTAAGCAAATAAAACAAATCGTGCAGCAAATTAAACACTATGCAAATGCTTACTGCCAACAGTACATTGTTGGCTAACAACAATGCACTGCCCATACAGTGCAAAATGAAAAGATGTGAGCAAATCTGAAGAATGAGCAGTTAGTACTATGATGCAGCTCTTTTAAATCAGGTTTTGTGACCGGAGGGCCATTATGCTTCTAGGAGGGAGTACATTGTTGGAAATCAACAATGGCTCTGTTTGGTTCATTCCTACTGATTTCCAAGAAAATGTACCTGTGTTACACTTAAGGCTAGGTGTAGGTGTAATTGGGCTAACAGGGAATGGGAGCAAAAATGATACTCCAGAACCTAAGGACATTACAAATTGAACATATTATACATGATGAATAGATGCCCCAAATCAGTATTCAGCATGTTATCTTTCCTTACGCTAGCAACAGTAGCCTCCCAACTGGATTATCTATGGGTGATTATGCTGAATAAACATATACACTAAAAAAGATAATTTAAAAAAAGCATTATTAACAAACTATCCACTGATCACTAGTAAAGATACTACTTTTATTACAGATACAGTCTGTTTCATCCTAGCTTCAGGTAACCAGAAATGTTATCTTCAACAATTAGAATCTGTTTATGAAGATGTAACCAATAATATTTTTGAAATTTGTATTGACAATATACAAATTGAAATTCCACTGAATAAAATGCCTTTAAAACTCTGTAAATGATGACTAGAGTCAAAGTATTACTTATTTTAAATCAATTAATAGACACCTTTTATTAGTTACATTGCTCTTGATGATAATCAATGTTTGAAATTTCTTCCCTTTCATGCCCCCAATACTGATGCTTTAGTAGCAACTTACATGTCTTGCAACATCCTTCAAGGAATGGGACAATGTATCCTCCAATCTAAATATATACAAAAATAAAAGTCAGATGCACTATATATATATACTGTAAAATTCTTTGTTATATTTCAAATTTTATTTGAAAAACATAATTAGAGCTGAGCCTAGCTGCTATTATGAAAACCTAAACTAATATAGATAGATGTGCCCTATAGCTGTAAATATAAGAGTCAGGAGAAATAATGCTTCCCATGAAAAAACTAACCTATATTCCAGTCATCAGCTATAAATATTTTGTGATGCATCTGCTTGTGATAATTTTATGGTCCCCATAAAATCATATGAAAAGAAATATATTGAAGCACTAACCTTCACACATTCTGTTTCATTAAAAGGTGGACAGCTGATGGGTGATGTAATTAGAATTGATCCAACTGGTGTATTTATGCAATCGTATTTGAGACAGTTTAAGGTCCAACTTGACCCGGGCTACAAAATATTAAAAACAAACTATCAGAAATACAAAGTATTATGCAGAATGTTAGAAAAACAGGACCAAATGCCAAAAGCTCTGCTGTGCTATCACCCTTTTTCTTAAATCTACAATGCAATGTATGCTTTGGGTCTCTTCGAGAATTTGTTTTTGTAGCTATAGGCAGTAATTATATTAATCCTTATCAAATCTTTCCACAGTTGAATGGGGTCAATATAATGTGTACCGCAATGTAGATCTTTGTGAAGAGCAAATCAGTACCAAAGCCTACTTACCAATAAAGAACAGTACCATACAATAATCATTATTCTTGGATAGCAAATTAGACTCACTGTTTATTGTACTGCATATACAACTGTCACTATGGAGAAATGCCACCATGAAGAATGATCAGGAATTGTGTTAGCTCATCACCAAGATCAGCATTTCCTTGTGTTCTGTGAGCTATAAGTTAATCAAAGTTATGCTCACTAGGATTTGAAGTATTTGGGAGTGATGCACAGTTGGCTCTTTTGTAATGGATTGTAGAATGGCTCTGGTCATCTATTAAACATATTCAGGATTCATGACATTAAATCTACTATGCTACTAAATGTATCATAAAGTTAAGCATGCACAACTTTGTATTTTTAGAATGCCATCTGATTTCAGATCACTGTAGTAAATAGTACAGTGTATAAATAGTAAAAAGTACAAATAGTAAAAAGAGAAAAGAGTAGTATTTGGAGTTGCAAATGAAATTCAAGATTTGCACTTAGTTAATCAATGAACATCCCCTACAGAGCCACCCAAAATATCCCAAATAAACCAAAAGACCTAGCAGCCCAGGAAAAAAAAAACAGAAGTCACCTACAACATACAGTGTAAAGACTGCAATAGCCACTATATAGGACAAATAGGCACAGTAGCACAGTAAATCCATGAACACCAACTAGCAGTCAGAAGCCATGATGAAAACTCCTTAATTTCATAACACATGGACAGATTTAACCATAGTTTCAACTGGGACACTCTGTCCATCTTAGACAAAGCCAAGTCCAAAAATGCTAGAGAATTCCTGGAAGCCTGGTACTCTGACAAATTGGCCATCAACAGGCACATAGACATAAACAACAACTACAAACCATTCAAAACAGACAATCAACAAGCCAAAAAAGGAACAAAAAGACAAAAACACTTCATCATCATCCATTAAAACCCAGAGATTGACACCAAGATTAATATTAACAATCAAGAAGCAAACAATACCCCAATTAAGGAACTGCCAAACAAGCTAACATCAACAACACAATCAAAGAACTACCAAGACCACTCCACCAACACTGTAAGGGAAAAAACTACAATATAAAATGGGAGCAAATCCAACTTCCTACTTGCACTGCCAAAGGTATCTAGTTTGGGTAATGAAATGTTTGCAAGAAAACAACCAAACTCAGAGCGCACCAAGGATCTCTCAAACCTTCTCCTTTCTTAAAAAAAAAAGTACCTTAAAGTATGAAATTGTTCCATTGGTGAATGTGTGAACACAGGACACATTCTTGCATTTTCCACAGCAAGTTGTTAGATCCTTTGGACGTTCATATACTTGATGCTGAAAAGGATAAGGATAAAATATTGAATAAATATTTTTATTTAATAATATTGAAAATAAATATTGAAAGCAAATAGCAAAATTACAAGAATAAAAACCCCACAATGATACTATAATTGCTCTGTACTATGTTCACTATATATTCATGGAAAGTATTATATAAGAAATTAACCAAACTTTGTTAAGGGGAGCTTTACCAAATGTCTTGGTATGAGCAAACCAGCTGTCCTCAAACCAGTAAAGCCACCAGTCTTCCCTGAAAGGCTTCCCCAGCTTTCTGCAAAATGTATGTGCATACACTTTGCTTCACTGTAAACTTCAAAATTGCTTAAAAAAAAAAAATCATTGTATTCAACTTCAGTATACTTCAGTGGCTACTTTGACTTGAGCTTGGTTATCTAGGTTTACTGCTGCTTAAAACCAAAATTCATTGTGGGTCTTTATGTACGAGCGGTTTGAATTGAATGGGCAACTACTGCTTCATTTCACTTTCCCCATAGCAACGGAGTAGAAAATGTGAATAGAATACATCAATCCAGAGTTCTCACTTGAGGCACAATGACCAGACTCAAGTTATTGTCTTTTAGATACTTTACATGAAGACCCAGCTCTTTTTAAAAGTTTGTAATACTGGGAAAAGTAGAAGGAAAGAAGAAAAAGAGACAACAGCCCTATAAGAGCCGTGATGGCACAATGGTTAGAATGCAGTACTGCAGGCTATTTCTGTTGATTACTGGCTGCCAACAGTTTGGTAGTTCGGGTCTCACCAGCTCAAAGTTGACTCAGCCTTCCATCCTTCCAAGGTCAGTAAAATGAGGAGCCAGATGGTTGGGGACAATAGGCTGACTCTGTAGAGAGGGCTGTGAAGCACTGTGAAGCGGTATATAAGTCTAAGTGCTATTGCTATAAGATACACCAAACAATGAAATAGACACCAGGGGGCCTAAAACTACTTTTATTAGAACAGCTATAATAGCAAAAACGTGCAAATTTGAACTTCTTTTATCTTCATGTGAAATGGGGAGGCAATTCAATGCCTGAAGCATGTTTATAAATCTCTTTCTTGGGATGGGCCCACATTTATCTGATTGTTGTCCTGATAACAGACCTTCCCTCTTGATCAAGGCCATCTTCTCTATTCTTTAAGAATACAACCAGCAGCAAGATGGCTAGGTGTTGTGATTCCGGCACCAGCTACAGGTTTTTTGAATGAAAGTTCCAGCGAGGAGGACTTGTATGAATCAGCAAGTATTAGTGATTGCAATGATGAGGAGGAGGTGAATGTTACAAGGGAGGTCACATTTGATTTGCAGGACCGGCCTGAACCTTCAACCTCTTCGGCTTCTCAATCAGGTTATCAGCCGGGAACGGCTGATAATGAGGAACTTATGGAGTCTTCAGGTGAAAGTAATAATTTAGATAATCGCTGGGTGGATGTCAGAAGCAGGCGTCTCCTTACGAGAAGAAACCAACGGGAGCACAGGAGGAGGGCAGATCAGTAATTAGACTAATTAGTTGCTGCTCTATAAAAGGAAGAGGGATGACTCTGCACGCTGTCGGGAACAAATTGTTTGCAAGGAGAACTGAAGACTTTGGCTTGGAGGATTTAAATCTGAAATATCTTGTTGGGATTTGGATTTATTGGAACTATTATTTTGGATTGTTTTGTGGAGGCTAACCACAGCTGTAATCAGTAAAGATTCCTGGTTGCTGCCTTTATTTGCGAGGACTGCTGCTTTCAGCCTTATCTGTTTAGTTTTGAAGGTGGGACATAACAGCTAGGTATACCTTTGGAAGACTAGACTAGGAATAGGTCATACAGGAGAAGGTCTATCTATGTGGCCACTAAGTGTTAACATGACACAAAATCAGGTAACTGACATATTTGGAGAGTTAGAGCATGGGACTTCACATCTCAGGTGAGGGACTCAAAGACTTTAGATTATTATTCAGGGAACAGCAAAATTCAAGGACTAATCAAGCACATTCAGGTAGAGGATGGGATGGATTCATTATCTTGCCATTAATGTTCTCTCTCTCTCTCACACACACACTTCTCAGTCAAAACCTATAGTTTAATTTTGAACTTCTTACAGATTTGCACCTTGCTGCACAATCAATAATGGAGGTATTCATCTGATAGAACTTGGTAACAGGGTCAAGTATACTTGTGCAGTATGAAGTGTGACAAATGCCACCAGATGAGTGTTCAACAATGGATTGTCCTGGAAGCAGAACACCTCTTTCATTGTTCAGACATACTTTGTCTTTTGCTGGAAAAAAATTCAATAAATACGAACAACATTATGTAAAATTGTTCACACGCTTTAAATAATATTGCTATTTCAAGCAAAGAAAGTGAGACAAAAAAAATACTTAAAGGTTCATAAATAATAATTGATGAAAGAAAATGAACACACTAATATTTATTCATGACTTTCTCCTGACAATAGAATCCTACAGCAGTCATAAAACAATGGAGCTAGCCACAAACATTTCCATTCAATTCTCCTTGAAGCTATTTTCAAGTTTTTTCAAGTTGAAGGAAAGTAGCATATGCTTACAAAAATGCCTTTATTTTAAAATGATTTTAAATATGAATTATAAATTGTGCTGTCTTAAAAATGCCTGGTTTAATAATAGAAACATTATTCATACTAACATAAATTAGAGTGTTCAAAAGAAAAATGGGTTTACTTACAACATTTATATTTAGTACAGTGACAAACATTTTCTGTGTTGTTCTGGAATTTTTCATCTAAGACCATTTTCTCTCCCTGTTCACATCAGAAAAATATCAATATTATGCCATAAATATTGTTCTTCAATATCAGTGCTTCTGTTCACTGTATCTTCCTAATAGTTATGGATTCTAACTTTAAGAAAAGTAAAAAGCCTGATTCCTTCACAATTCTTTGCTGTATGTTCCTATACATGTATATCCAGAAGGAAATCTGAATCCCAAAGTATCTTATATAAATCACTAACACTGAGATTCTAGAACATATTACTTGAATTACACAGTCACTAATTAATTCTGCACTTATTTAACAAAAGTCAATGTTGGTGAGCTCAAAGGGATTTACTCCTATTGAACCTACTGAGTCAAGGTGACATTACCAGTCTCAAAGAATCTCAAATACATTTTTTCAGAGGAAAAATGTATGTCAGATAAATAGACACCTTTCTTTTCACTTTGTTGAATGTTACCAAGAGCATTTTAATTAATTAAGCCCTCATGTACAGGAAAGGGTGCTACAATGAGCATTTATATGCAACATGTATTAGTTTTATTAAATTGGAACTATAATTACAATAATTGATGAAACATATACTATACATATATATGAATGCATCCAGAAGTTCTAAGTATACTCGAAATTCTAAAAATTCTAACAACATAGTCTAAATTCTGAAAAATAACAAGAATAGATTGTTGATAGTTTAGGCATATTTCAGTAAGATTTCTTACCAGTTTACACTGAGGCTTTGGAATTGTATTACATGCACACTCTAAAATAATAAATTGAAGAAGGGAAAATCAGTCCTCAGAAAGCTATCCATAAGATGTGAATGCAGCGAAACATCCATCAAATGTATTTTTTTTAATTATATTTTTCAAACAACACAACCAACACTGCACAAAAAATTGTGACACTATAAATATTTTGAAGATTTCTTATAGAATAAACTTTCAAAGAAGAGAGACCACTGTTCAACTATTTACAAAGTGAGCACTACTATTACTGTTAATCTTCTCATCTTTCCTTATCACCCAGCCCCTCCCACTTGTGATTGTAGGACTGTAACTTTGTCGCTTGTATCCTTACAATTTATACTGACTGTTTCCTTATACGATTTGATTGTTGATTGTACCCTATGACTATCATTAAGTGTTGTATGTTATGATTCTTGATTCTTAACGAATGTATCTTTTCTTTATGTATACTGAGAGCATTTGCACCAAGACAAATTCCTTGTGTGTCCAATCACACTTGGCCACTAAATCTATTCTATTCTATTCTATTCTATTCTATTCTATTCTATTCTATTCTATTCTATTCTATCACTTCACTTAATGAGCTGATGTTTGTAAGTACTGTAACAATGATTTTGTTGATGTAATCCTAAAATAAGGAGAGAGCAACCATTTCTTGGTTCCTCTCCTCACAAGGCAAACATCAATCTTGCAAGCCTGAAAGTGCATTTCTTCCTCACTTTTACAATCCAAGAAACTTAAGAGAGTTCCTTCTGAGACAACTTTCTCTCATTCGACTACTGCTTAGTCTGTGGAATTTGATCTTGTCTCTCAAAGTCATTTGTGCTTATCCTGGGGGAACTGGTAGTTCCGGAGATGGTTTGGCCCCGGCCACCCACACCCTTGCACTAACCCATCCTATATTTCCTTTGTTTGAAGCCCAGCTGATCAGCACTGCAGCACAGATTGCCACACCTCAGCTGTTTTTACTCACTTGCTATTTTCAAATGTAACATGTGCATGCTCTCACGGAACCGGTTGTTACACTGGTTGAATCCTACCACTGTCCTTCCTGCTCCTGAGATTAGATTGAGCTGGTCCCTGTTAGTCTTTTATAAGGCCTCAGAAATTTGGTTTTGTGCCCGAAATGGGCAACTATATAAATTGAATAAATACATTTCATACATTCAATATTTATTCAATATATGTAAACAATTCTCTAATTGTTCAACAGAATGTTCATGTTCACCTTGTTGTCTATGTTGGCCCTGACTACAAATATATTGCAAAGGAGCAAATAATGATTTTGCACATTAGTAACATTGATTGTAGATCAAAGCCCAATAACAAACATTTATGAGCCCGGCTGGAGCAGTGGTTAGAGTGCAGTATTGCAGCCTAACCCTGCCCACAGCCAAGAGTTCAATCCCAATGGGCTCAAGGTTAACACAGCCGTCCATTCTTCTGAGATTGGTAAAATGAGGACCCACATTTTTGGGGGCAATATGTTTATGTTGTAAGCCACCCAGAGAATGCTGCAAAGCACTACAAGGTGCTATATATACAAATCTATTGCTATTGCTATTTTACAAAGAATTTAATTATAAGTTGTAGCTGAGATATTTTGGAGACTAAGGAAAACTTTCTAGGCAATAAAACATCTCTTAAAAACTATTCAGTGTCAATCTACTATATTTCTCAATTGTTCTGAACCATAGTTATAATTTTAATTCAACACTATTGGCTTTTGTATTTTTTTAAAAAATTGCTGTTAATTGCTTGAAGATAAATGAAAAAAACATCATTACCACATCTACGATATGGACAACATTTTTCGGGACTCCAAACTTCTATCAAGGACATTCCCAACATACATTTAAATTCAGGACAACGAAAGATTTCACAGACTGCAAGTTAAAAATAGAAGACAGATGTGGTTTTATCCTCATATTCTTAAAGTGGAAGAATTTTATTTGAATGAAAAATAGTCAAGGTGATACTTATTAAATCACACATAAATAAAAATGTTGTGTGTTTAACTTCTCAGTATTAACTATTTACTGCTGTACATCTTAATGTATATAGATAAAAACTGATAAACAATATGCATGAATACATTAACCTTCTATCTTTCTTGCATAATTACTTTGACAATAAATGGAGATTAATAAAAAGTTTAATTTATGACAATTTTATAGCTCAGAACAATCACTGCAGAATTATTAAGATAACCTTGGAGAACAAACTCACCACACTGATAATCAGGGCAACATCTGTCAGTGGTATTGCCATCCACAGTGAGCCTTTCTCCTTCTTGACACAGGGGAATTTGATCAGAACAAATGCCACAGGCTAAAAGAGAAAAATATAATTTATCTGAAAAATAAGGTCAGCTATTTTTTATTATTCTGTTTTCTATAATTGCATATAGTTTTCTGAACATTTTATTTCCTTTTAACCTTTTAGTCTACAATCAATGAAAACAGAATTTTCTTTTTAATGTGTCCAGTGTGCTCACAGTAAAAAAATGACAATAAAGCTTTTTTATCATATCTATTATACAATTTGTATACTGGTGGATACAAATTTTACTACAAGAAGGAGGGAGGCACAAGCTCTTATTCAGTTACTGTAAGCTTTCATTGCACTATTACAGTATGTTGGCATTATACACACTACCTTTTCACGATATCATTTTTAGGCAATTGTTCACAAGTGAGAAATTTCAGCAGGTAGACATTACTTCAGGATTGATCACTGAAGTAATACAATATGTATACATGATTGAAACTCCCATTTTTGCAATTCTTAAAGTCGAAGATAATGATCTTTTTTTCTTCTTCTTCTCCTCCTCCTCTTCCTTCTACTTTTAAAAAAATCTCACCTTTATTTTCATTACTAACTAGGTCTCAAATCACTTCCCACAAAAGAAATTTAAAATGGCCCGGAATCACCAAATGTTTCTTAGAAGCGATATAGATACAGGACAGTGGTGGGATTCAAAATTTTTTACTACCAGTTCTGTGGATGTGGCTTGGTGGGCATGGCAGGGGAAGGATACTGTGAAATCTCCAGACTTTGCCAGTTCTCCAAACTACTCAAAATTTCCACTACCGGTTCTCCAGAACTGGTCAGAACCTGCTGAATACCACCTCTGATACAGGAATGTATGATGTAAGGCATGAAACAGCAGGTATTATTAATCTAAGACACTATTATATCTTTGAGGGATCAATGTGTAAGTAAAAATTAAATCTGACATACAGCAAATATAAGAGAAGCAGCAGGTCCCTTCCACATGGGCAGCAACCAGAGTTTGATCTGATCGACAATGGGGAATTTGTTCCATAGACTTACATTTTTCTGGATCACATTCTGAAATAAGCAGAGCATAAACAAGGCAAATAAAGTAAAATAAAACTTGAACAAGTGTTCATTTGTATTACTGTACTATTATTAATTTCCAGAAGAATATCTACTACATGTAGTCCTTGACTTACAACAGTTCATTTAGTGACTGTTCGAAATTACAATGGCACTGAAAAAAGTGACTTATGATCACTTTTCACATCCATGACCACTGCAGCATCCCCATAGTCATGTGGTTTATATTTGGGTGCTTGACAACTGACTCACATTTATGACAGTTGTGGTATCCCGGAGTTGTGTTATTCCCTTATGCGACCTTCTGACAAGAAAAGTCCATGGAGAAACCAGACTCACTTAATAACTGTGTTTCTAATTTAAGAACTGCAGTAATTCACTTAACAAAAAAGTCGTAACATGGGGCAAAGCTCTAACAAGTTTCTCACTTAGCACCGTACATTTTGAGCTCAATTGTGGTCATAAGTTGAGGACTACTTGTACACGCTGGGTTGCCATTTTATTTTTCTTAACAGGCACACCATAAACTGGAGAGGAGGAGAAATAATAATGATGGTGACCACCATCATGGAAAATTATACTCTGTAGCATTACCTCCTTGCCTTTATACTTGTGAGACAGGTAGCTAGAGAATAGCATCCTTTCTTTTCTTAAGGAAATGAAAACAAAAGCTTCCATCTTTTGATTTTAATTCATTATAAATAAGAACAAGTAAAACTTCCTCTTGTACAGACAAAACAATTGTAACTGGATGGAATAAAGCATTGAATTCTGACAAAAATACTAACAGTACAGTATCTCACACTTTAGTCTCCCACTGATACCGATGGGAAAACCAGATGACAGATCTGATGGTCCATATCTGAGTTTAGATAACATATGATGGCTCACAATATTTTAGCTAGACAAAAGGCAATTAAAAATTACCAGAGGCCAATTTCCAAATGACAGGATTCATCAAGCAGACTAGCATACCTTAAAAGAAATGAATCCCACTGCAAATTTCTGGCCTAGAACTTATCCTTTAGGAGAAATTCTGCAAAGAACATCTCTCAGCTTGCTTTTCCAAATAGCTAATCCTGACACTTCCTTGACAGCCATAGTTTCCAATTTTTAATCAAAGTTTTAAGAGAATTTCCCCTTAATTCCTGTTGACTTCCAATGATTTCTGAATTTCAGTTTGGTGAGTTCATTCACCTTCAGCCTCATTGTCAGAATTCCAGCGATCACCTTAATTAAATCAAGAGCCTCAAGCCAAATTTCAAAAAACTTCAAAGGGTTTTATTAGGAGCGACATACTGGCATGATCTGTATGAAGCCAACTCTGAGATATGTAATTTACAATCACCTATGACCTTGTTTCCTCCCACCCCTTTGGGTGTATCTTAATTCAGATTGTCCAACGAAACACATTCATGGGCTAGATGTCAATCATGCTCTCCAATCTCCAATTTTTGGGCCCAAAATACCCGATTGCCTCAGTTACAATCTTCGTGAGATAAGCTTAGAATGTGCTTCATTTTCCATATGCTCCTTCAGGGTCCGCCCCCCAATCTTTCTTTCTTATGGCAACTTGGAAACCAGCATAGAGATGTTTTACAATTGCCACCTAAGATATTTGAGCTCTGATCTCACCCTGGCTCTAAAGCATTCATTCTCTCCACTGAGACTTGTTTACCTAAAAAGCCTTATTCTCGGCTGCCTGAGCCTTCTTTTGGGCTCTGATTTATTTCTTACCAGTAGACCCTCCCAAATAAGGCTGTCCCATGATTCTTCCCATTCATGATTCTTTTCTCTGAAATAGTATAGGATTTCCTGCCTGAGCAGGAAGTTGGACTAGAAGACCTCCAAGGTCCCCTTCCAATTCTGTTATTCTGATATTCTTGCAAATTAGCCCACACAACCATGTGGCTGTTTCCAGTGACTTATTTCTTATATCAGTTGTCTCTCTTCCACGTGTTCATTTCTCCTTAATCTATTCCTTGGGAATTACTTCCTTTCACATCTGTCCTCTTCCTCCCTCCCTCCCTCCCTCTCCCTCTCTCCCTCCCTCTCTCTCTCAAAATGAGTTTTTAAATTCAATACTTACCACATGTATAATTTGGACAGCAGGAATTATCTTGATAATAGGTTACCAGTTTCTCCAAGACTTTGCATTCAGGAACCAGGGTGTCACAAAGGCTCTGATTGCAAGCTTTACCAAGCCAAACAGATCCAAAAAGAATTTACAAAAATACTGCTAAGTATAGCTTTAAAAATGTGCCACATTTTGGCACCCACATTAAATATTGCCACAGAAATATTGACAAGTATACATTTAAAAAACATCAATATTGCCATGCACTATAAAAGATCATGTATCCAGGCAAACAGAAGCAGAATCCAATAGGCTTTGGACTGTTTTTTCATATATACATATAGGCAGGGGTGGGATCTGACCGGTATAACTACCGGTTCAGTGATTTTACATTTTGAGCTGCGCCCGTGTGTATATCATCATCAGCTAGCTGCCTGGACAGCTGAGCAGCGCTGCGTGCAAGTGCACAGTGATTGAAAAAGCACTTTTTTCCTGCTTTTCAACCGTAGCTGTGTTGCGCAAAGCGCTGCAATTGAAAAAGCAGGAAATACAGGTCAGGTAAGAGCCGGGGTAGGTGGGTGGGGCAAAACAGCAGCAGACATAGAATCGGTTCTATGTTTGCTACTCTTCAGAGCTACCGGTTCTTCAGAGATGAACAGAACCGGTAGAATCCCACCCCTGCATATAGGTTTCTCAGAAAACAAGCTGCATAAAAAAGATTCTTTTAATTCTTTTAATTCAGGATAGAAAAAGCAAAGATGGGATATCACCCTTCTAATGTTTTTGTTGTATGTTTGGTTAGATTCCTATCCTATTTTTCTTCAGGGAGGTTAAAGCAGCTTATTTC
This sequence comes from Pseudonaja textilis, assembly GCF_049901715.1. NCBI lineage: Eukaryota > Metazoa > Chordata > Lepidosauria > Squamata > Elapidae > Pseudonaja > Pseudonaja textilis. The sequence goes on from NC_141990.1 coordinate 237,730,375, forward strand.
AATTTAATTGTCAGTGATTACCAGGAAAATGAGTGTGTTTCATCCAATATACTGAACAAAGAGATCATAATTCAGCAGACCAGCCAAGAAATTTTTCATTTTCACTGACTTTAGAATGATTAGGAAAGTAGAACTATAGTAATTTACTGGTGAAGTAATCCAGAATTTCCAGAACTGACATTAATATTTATTTGTTGGATTTATGAGCCTCTTCCTTCAGGAATTCCCTCCTCCAATTTTTCTCCATAGCAACATTTTGAGTGAGTTGGGCTAAGAGAGAGCGGTCCTATGACACCAAGTGATCTTCCATGGCTAAGGATGGACTTGAACCTTGATCTTTGTACCTTAGTCCAACACCTTACTACAACCACACAGATCTGAACAACTTTGCTATTCCCATATCATATATTGCCTATTATTTATTTATATCCTGCTGTTCATATTTTTATAACTCAAGGCAATGAAATATGTAATACTCCTTCCTCTTCCTTTGTTCTCTACAACAACCTGTGGCTATATTATAAATAATTTCACCCCATCATGTTTATGTACTATTTTTCTGCAACACTGTGGCTCACAATAACTGAATTTAGAAAGTATAAATAACAGTCAATGTGCTTCTCCAGATTGTTGTTCAAGCTTTATACTGCCCACACTAGTTTCACTGGTAAAATTTCTTCGACCAAATTGAGAGAACATCATAACTGCAACTTAATCAACCTCAACAGAAGGTTCTTTAGGTAACCTTCTGAAATATAATTTCCTTGTGCAGTATATTTTCTGGGTAATCTTAGCAACTTTAATGGCAATTAAATAGCTATTTTGTCAGGCTGTAAACAATTCCAGATTGTCTCATTGGTTTTCTGTCAATATTCCAATTCATGCATTCTTTATCAACTTTGTTCCTTACTCTTGATGATCTCAGTCTTATAAATGAATAAAAAACAATCTTCAAATTATATTCAATTATATAGAAATCAAGTCACTTGCAACTAGTGTGATTTTTTTTTTAAAAAAAATGCAGTTTAAAGACAAAACATTTGTTCATGTTATTTTTTCTAAAAGAAAGCCATTCAGATACTGGAATATGCAAGAATACTTACTGCAGACTTTCTGAAGACAACAGGACTGATCATCAGGGACAATTAAAGCCACTTCCCCAAAGCGCTGGCATCTGACATCATAATTAACAGAGCAATTGTATTCCACAGCAGTAATGGTATCACTGTCCACACATTTGTGCATGCAGCAATCACTACTGGAAGTTTTCCAAATTTCACCTACTGCATGAGGCACTCCAGAATGATCTGTACAGGCTGAATTGTTTAGAAAAACTACACGCATTAACATTTTTCTAAAAATATTTTTGGCACTGGTTCAGCATTATTAAGTATCTAATGCTTGTGTGAATGCAAAACCCAAAGTTGTTGGGAATCAGGTGGAATGCAAATGTAATAAATAAAAACAATGGCAATCAACAATCTTCTAGAGCAGTGGTCGCTAACCAGTGGGCCAGGGACCACTGGTGGTCTGCAAGAAAATTTTGGTGGTCCGCAGGGAAATGTCACTCCCAAAGCACCTCCCAAAGCAATTAATCTAGGCTGCGCGGGAACACAAGGCTGCGCTGCCCACATGGCCCCGTGGGAACACAAGGCTTGCATTGCTTGCATTGCAAACAACACAAAGTAGTGAGGGGAGAGGGGAAAGGGCGGAGGGGGGGAACTTAAGGGCGGAGGGGGGGAACTTGCCCCACTTGACCCACACGCCTAGCCTAGCCACCTGGCTGCTTCTTTTTTCTTCTGCTTTTGGCTGCATGCAAGGAAAGCAGCAAAAATCTTTCTCTCCCCCAAACTCCACCAGAAATGAGTCTTTGGGACCCTGCAAGGTATCCTGCTCCAAGAGGCTGCACTAGTGTGATAAGTCTCACAAAGACTCATTTCTGGCAGAGTTTGGGGAAGAGAAAGACTTCTGCTGCTTCTGCTGCTTTCCTTGCATGAAGCCAAAAGTCTCTCTCTCCCCCCCTCCCCCTGAGAATGGAGCTGGAGACAGTATCCTGTGATCCCAAATAAAAAATGATGAATCGGTAGGAAAACAGGGTAGGGAATTTTCCTCAGACTTTTTGGGGGATTTTCCCATGGTCTCTGGTCCATGGGATTTAAAATTATGAGTTTGGTGGTCCCTGAGGTCCAAAAGGTTGGCAACCCCGTTCTAGAGTGAACAATGGTAGCAAATAGATATAGGCTTCAATTGCAGCACTACAGATATGGGCAGATAATATGCTTCAACTTCTATACAAACAGTTATAAGTCTAATTCATAAGAAACTGAATCATTAGGATGCTTATCCTGTAATCCCTAGCTTCATCTCTCTGCTTATTGATGTACTATAGTCATTGTTATACTATCTATTGCTACGAATCTTGGTTTGTCTCTAGTATCTATTATAATCCACAAGAGATAAATTTGGAAATATTTTCTGAATATGCAGAATATTTCTAATATCCAAACAGACATTAAAAAAGAGAAACCTCTGTAGACTAAGATATCAAAGACAAGTAAATAAATAAATAAGAAATAGCTTCTCTCTATATAAGCACAATTCACAAACTAAAAATTGCTTCCATTCATGAATAGGCTACTCTAGGAGATGACCAGGCTGAGCCTGCGGATAGAGTCAAAAAGTCATCAGTTTGGAGTCATTCTACTCCCACAAGAGACCTAAGTCCAACCTCCCTTGAAATCTATTGATTCTTATTTAGTGCCTATTTGCCTCAACTGTTAGTAGATCAGATTCCTGTGTATAGTAGTATGTAATAAACCTGAAGTGCTTTAAACTCAACTCCTGTTCCAGACTACTTGCACTAGATAGTTACCTCTATGGATGAACTGAAATCTTTGGCTATTAGGTTACCTGAATTTCATCACAGCTCTCTGATGGATTACATATATCTCATAGGCTGCGGAAGAAGAAAACATTGCACCTACCACATTTCTCTTCCGGGATGCAGAGAGCTGAATGAATTTGATGAAGGACAGTTCCTTCTGCACAGGTGCAGCCCTCAGTGAGCACCAAGCAAGAGTCTGCATCTTCTACAGTGGATTCTGTATTCTGACAAGCGCTTGGAGTAAGGCATGGATATATACAAGCCTTGTAAGTGAATCCTTCTGGACAAGGAAAGGCTAGCAAGGCAAGAAGTATAGTGTTAACATAATGTTGCTATTCATGTGGAAGTCACCAGGTTCTAAAACACATGCATTGGCACTAATAAGCAGTGGTATCATCCCCTTCTCATTAGAAAGTGAAATAAAAAGAGTTTTAGAGCTGCAGAATTGGGAGTGCTCACCATTCATCCCATTAATTTATTTCTCTATTCAAAGCCTCTTTCCCATGGCTAATGTATCTTATCATTATGATATTTCTTTTCATATAGTTTTATTGTTCTGAAAAAACCCCAGTTATTCCAACTGCACTAGCGATACAATCTGTACCCAAAGATTAACAACATTTCAAAAAATGACTGACTTTGGACTTGAACCCAGGCTCTAATATATTTTTCAGTTTCATAGATTACATTGTCTAAACAACTTCCAATAATGTAGCCCTATTGGGGTCAACATATATAGTCTCATAACTAATACTTACAACAGTTACTTGAATTCCTCCATTCTATGCAGATATTAAATTTATTACACATGGCGACATAAGCAGACAGTGCTAAACATGGATCCTGAATATATTCACTGTCTTGGATCCACAAATCACAAAAAGAAGCTGGAGAAACCTTAACACACATAAAAACATATTTGGATTAGTAGCTGACAGAGTTGAAAACCAGCATTAGGAATCTGATGGAAAGGAACAACATCCATCTATCTATCTATCTGTCTGTCTGTCTGTCTGTCTGTCTGTCTGTCTGTCTGTCATAACAGATTATAGAATATAGAATAGATATTCATTCCTGGATTATTGTGAATTATGAATCCCACTTCAAATAGAAATATTCCATTGCATTCAAGTTGTGTCAAGACCACAAAAATATTTTTCCTTCAATAAACATTTCAATGGTCCTACTGCAAGGGTGGACAATGTCTTTTGAGCACAATGCAATCCATAACTAGATTTATCAACAAGCAAAATAATTGAAGTAGAAATCAAAGATAACATACATAAGGATGGCAGCTGCTGAATGTTTGGCTCAACAACATATTTAAGCAAAATGAACAATCCATGGCTGAACAGTTAGCTTCATGGGTTCTTGGTTCTCCAATATATTTCAGTGTTTCTGGCACCAACCAGCTATCTGTGAAGATAACTGAAGCAGCTGCAGTTCTTACAACTGTATTATTAGGTAACATGAGGTCATTTGTTGAAATTCCATCACAGAAACCTGCAAAAGAGACCACTACATTATTTATTTATTTTGCAATGTCTATGACCTACTTCAATCTGAAAGGATTCTAAGCAACATAGAGCATAAAACAAAAGGAAAATTTAGTAATCTTTCCCTCCAATACTAAAGGCCTGAGGAAAATGGCTTAATTTTGCAGTTGCAGTTAATATCTAGAAAGGACCTACAGCCATTTGTACTAGAACAAGTGGTATTTTAATTTGGTAGTTCTCCTACCAAAGTTCAAATAAAACTTTTGTCAGCTTTGGAAGGTAGATCAAACAAGAAACATGACCAGATGAGCTCATTCTATTTTATTGTAAGGTAATTATGCCAAACCAGGACAGTATCAGAAAAAGAAAATAAGCATAGAAAGCAAAGATAAAATTCCAAGATTGGTGTACATAGATATTATTCTACTTATCATGTGGTAAAGGATAATAGAACTGGCCTCAATCTAATTATCACACCTTGAAAAAGCTTCTGGATTGATTTAACTAAACTCATCCAATTCATGTGTAAAATCTTCAGTCTATAGCAGTAGCCAATCTCCACGCTCAGATAACTACAACACCTAGCAGGCCTTGGTTATTCTCAAAAATCAAAATGAAGTTGGAATTGATTAGTGTTTAGTAAGAGATAATCAAGAAGCATTGGAACTCTATGATAGATTTTGAACAGAATGGCAATCACATCTGTGAAGAAAACAAGGACATGTCCATGAATTCACAGGAGGGATTTTGACTAAGACTATAATGTAAAGTATAATGAATGGCCATTATTTGGGGCTGTTGCAAATCAATTTTGGAAAGGATTATTAAGCAACCCATTTTTTTAAGACTGGAGCGGGGAGCAGTCTTTCAAACCTTGAAATCTTAATATGGTCTTGAGAATTGAGTTTAACTCTTGGTAACTTTTCCTTGCACATTTCTTGAAGTGGTTTGCCATTTTTTTCTTCCAGGTTTTTCGGTCTGATTGACTCCGCAAAAGGCTCCCCCTCACTGGGCCAGCTCTGATTAAAGGCTAAGTCCAGCTATAATGATTATTCACCACTGGCTGGGTTTATGATATTGTAAAGCCAAACATACAGATTGGTACCATTATCATACATTATTAGAAAGGAATGTATGCTTAATCACATGGTATTCCATCAGGCTAAAAGAGGCCCACTATTTAACAATGTATAGGTATGGTTAACAAGTTGTAGGCATTTTGTTTAATGATACAGATTGTTTCTACATTTAATTTCAATAGCTATATATTCATCTTTACCCTCTTCTCAATAGCAGAAATAACTCAGATTTCCATTAGTACTTTTTCTGATTTAGGATTACTGAGGGGGGAGATTACATCATCTGATTTAAATTCAACTCATATTGAACAATTGTACATTTATGCACCATTTTCTTCAGCATATTAGCAGAGGGCAGGCTACCCATCTTTCAAATATCTTATTTAACTTTATGGAAAGCATGTTTTGCTTTTCGTGTTCTCTTTATTTTCACATTACTTCAACCTCCATACTTCTATTTCATAAACTCTAAATGCAGAAGCAAGTTTTCATCCATCCATAGCTGTCTGCAATATGATCTCAAAAGAATTAAAAGTTGTACTGCAGATAGTTTGGTTGGCAATTTTAGCGCTTTTATTTATTTTATTTTATTGAAAATTAGCCTCATTTCAACTACAAATAGTTTTGGTGAGCAATTGGTATCATTTTCTACTTTCTCACAGAATTACTGTTCAAGTTGCAATATAATTTATAAACAAACAAATGTGGTATTTCCTCTTTAACAAAAATGTGTGCTGAGTGGATGCATATATAAAGGTATAAAGTTAAGCATAACAAAATAAATCTTACTAAAGTTAGCTTACCACACAATCCCATTGTTTTTTTATCACTGGTTGCATTATATTCAATTATCATCATCCCAGTATTATGAAACCACTGAATTTTAGTATTTGTTGGGGTTTTAATAAGATACATAAAGCCAGTGTCCTCAATTTTAAAACCATACTTTTTAACAGTAGGCCAAGCATATTTTGAATTGACCACTATCTAGAAAAGAGATATATAAACAAAAATTTAGGCAATGTTTAAGATTAGAGTTTGCATTTTGTCATAATAATACTTTCAACAAGTATTTCTCCTTTTCTATAAAAGCAAATCTTTTAATCAAATAAATTCTAATGGATCTTCCAATGAAAATCTGTACAACTTGCATATTAAATTATTAAACCCCCAATAAGGTAGCAAATCTTGGGAGGAAGTAATCAAAATGTAGGCAGCATTTAGAGTAGAAAATTATGACTCAAGTTATGTGGGTATAATTTAATGCCATCAGGACAATGGCTAACTTTTTCTTTTTAAGCCAGTGACAAATTAAATTCTATAAGAACGATAATATGATTTGATTGAAGTACAGAAGGGAAATAGAGGATATAATACAAGATAATTCAAAATATATTCCAACTGGGGAAAACCAACAAAGCTAGATATCTGGATGTTATTCTATTTTTGAATTTTACCCTTTTTTCCCAAAATTCTAAAATACTGAGGCTGATATTTTTTTTGCCAGTACACCGGCAAGTAAGTGTACATCTACATCTATTTCTGATGTAGCTCCACAGCAGAAACTAAAATTAACCAGATTTTCCAAAAAATTCTGGATGGCTAAAGTGGAAAACAAACAAAAGACCTTTCTCTGTTAATAGCACTAAATTTTAACAAGTTTAAGTGTCCCTACTAGCTTCAAGGCTGGGTCATTGTCTTTTCATATTAACCTACAGTTGCAATTATGTGGTAATAAACATTTATCATATATTTTGTTTATTCAGCCTTATAAAACTGGTAAAAAAGAGGACGAAAAATATTCCAACACTAACTGCAAAGTAGATATACTGAGAATTCTTATGCATGAATTCTGAGAAATATAGTTCCACTAAATACATTTAAGATTTCTTTTAAATAAGCACATAAAGGACAGCAGATGTAACATGTCATTACTGCTTACAAGGTTCTTATTTCTTACTTATTTAGCTGTATGTTCTAGAAATAATTAATTAATCAAGTAAGTTTGGTTTAGTGGTTAGGGCACCAAGCTAGAAAGCAGGAGAACATCAGTTCAAGTCGAGCCTTAGCTGTAAAAGCCTGCTGGGTGACCTTGGGCCAGTTACTCTCTCTCAGCCCAACCCACCTCACAGGGTTGATGTTGTGGGGAAAATAAGAAGAGGAAGGTATACTGAATATATTCACTGCCTTGTACTTTTAAGTTATTTGTAAAAATAATAAAGGCAGGATACGAATAAATAAAAATAGTAATAATTAGCAAAATTATTCTTAATTAAAAATATCAATAACATTGATAGACAATAATTAATATTAGTTATTTAAGTTACAGCCTTCATTTGGAAATTGGAGTTTGAAATTCTAAAAATTGCTTTTTAGAATCATAAGCATGACCTGAACACTGACATTAAAAAGACCATACAAATTTTAGAAGACTTGGTTACTACAAATGACATGCTGAAATCTACTAGGCAAAAAAAAAAAAAAATAGTGCTGAAAGAATTTAGTTTAACTTTTATTTCAAATGATATCAATTCAATTCAATCAGTTAATGTGCTTAACAGTTTCCCCTTACAGTTAGATTTTAAATCACAAATATCTCTAGGAACTCTGCTCATTTCTTCCAGAGGTTACGGTGGTCCCAAACTTCAATTTATGCCACCTAACATAAACCATAAAATAAAAAATTATGACTTAGAATTTTAATAAATCATTTTTTCCTCAGGACCATTACTAAATAACAGAAGAAGTAAAGTTTACCTTTCTACTTAATCGGTCAATGATAATCTGGTTAGACAGATATGTTAAATTCAGCATTGCCAGACTTAACTTAGAATAGGTTAAGATCCCCTAAATAAAACAACAACAAAAAAGAATTTATTCACAAAGAATTACAAAGTGGTTTCCATGTCTCATAAAATTAAACTGTGATAAAAAATATTCCTCTCCCATGTAAGCCCCAATTTCAACTCCAGCCTATATTCAACTGCCTTAATATTTAAGAGAAAATGTTTTAAAAGGTCTGAATGTTTAAAAATATCTGAAAATATCTGAAAAGGATTATTCAAACATCAACTCCCCACAAAAGCAAAATTAATGATATTCTAGCCTCAAAGTTTCTATTGGATCAGAAGTCTATTTGTGCACATTCTATAAATACAAAATAATAAACAAGATTTAGTACCATGTTGGTATTTCTGTTGTCAACAACATGAATGCTTATAATTTCATCTTGTGTTTGGCTGATTATATAAGATGCTTCTTTAAATAAAGCCACATGATGTCCATCAAAGGTGATAAAGCTCAGATCAGAGAAGAAAGTGCATCGACCTATCAAACAGAATGTGAACTATAGTTTAATTTTTTTTACAAAACAGGCAGATGGTTGCTGGCAAATGGAAATTAATTGTGTTGTTAAATTAGATAAAAAATATGTAACAGAGTAAATAATTCTTGAAAATCTGACAAGTAATTTCCTAACAAATAGGTTTGTGCTTCAAAAGAATCCTAATTGATACAAAGTCTTAAAAAATGAGAAATTCCACTATTTCCTAGCTTAAAACATTATTTTGTCACCATACCATGTTTTACTTGAGATCAAAGTAAGTTGAATTCAGGACTGCTTTTCCTGAAATGTTTGGCATTTATTTCTATTTCCCCCTTTCACATTTGATGCTACTCCAGAAATTTCTACAATCCTTATCAAAATCTTAGGGCCACAAGATGCTATAGATGGCAGAAGGATTCAGTGAAAAACATAGCTAGTTTCTTTGAATGGAACTATTCTCAGAACTGGAATTGGAAACTCTCAATCCATTAAAAATATCTATATAACAGGTATTCTCCTCAACATCATATTAATCCCTCTTCACTAAGTTCTATTCCACTGCATATTGTGCAGTTCCCAATATTTTTCTGGTTGAACTGCTACTGTTTTGTATGTAAGGCAGGAATAATTTCTATCATCTGTTCCTTCCATACCTACTCTGAAGTTCAAGGTTTCATCAGCTTAATGCAGTTTTAAAATAAACACTATATGACTAATAACTCACATGCACATTCCCATTTGGGGCAGCATTTGTCGCCATTAATCTGAACAGCAAATCCAAGAATTCCACAGCTGGGTTGTGTTGCACTGTATGGGCAGTACTGTGATTGGTTAACTTGAATTAATTGTCCATCTAAGCAAATATGTTTTATGCAGTCATTTTCTGTGACAGGCTAAGGCATATTTAGAAAAGATTGGTTACAACTCTGAACAAAACAAAAGCAACGAGAACATATTTTCAAGAAATCAACATAGTAGAACTCAGGAGCCTTATTATCCAAGATCTCTCGAGTATTCAGGAATATTTTTTTTATTAAGGCTGAATTTTGAAATAACAGCCATGAAAAATGTTCAATGTTTAGTTTAACATTAATAGTATGCAAATCATAAGATTACAAAATGAAGCTAGTTATTAAAATTAAAAAAATTAATAGCACACACACAAATACTTTCCCCCAAACAATTATAGTGAGTAGTTCAAAAGCCCAGAAAATGTTCTTAATAATATTTAACCCAGGAGCAGAATTATCAAGAGAATGGTTCAAGAAAATGCTTCCAGATCCTGTCAGAATGCTAGTAGGTACATACATAATCTAGGCATGGACTTTTACCACAATACATTGTAAGAAATTTGTCACTAAAAATCTAGAAAGACTTCTTTGCATCACTAGTTATGTTTCAATGACTGTGACATATGAGGTTTTCAGAGAAGTGCAGAATCAGGATAAATATGTGAAAACCACAATTATTATTTTTATTGATGTATTTATTTATTAAGCTTGGATGCTCTCTGACTTTCAACCACTCTGGATGGCTATGTTTATAGATAATAATAGAGGTAAGAAGCCATATCTTAATTTATATCATACGTTCATGATCTCTAAGTTAAAACACACACACACACACACACACACACACACACACACACACAAAACTCTCTCCTTTCATATGCTTGGATAAAGATCAATTAATTATGTTACTCACTATACATGTCGGCTGAGTTGCTATCTCTCCAGGTGATATGAAAACTGATGCTGAAGTACCTGACATAGTTTCAGCAGAAGTAAAATTTGCAGCGTATACTGTGCCAGAATCATATACTGGTTTGGTTGATAAATAGGTAGAAGCTGTTGTAGCATTTGGATGAATTGGTAGTATTGACAAAGAGCTTGCTGATGCTGCTGTTGCCTCCTTCACAAATGGGGATTTTGATATTGCAGTTTCATTAATGGAACTAAGTGGAGCAGGGAATGTTGGTGAATGTTTGCTAATTGAAGGTGATGGAGTAAGTTTTGTACCCAATATTTCTCCATCACTTTCTAGTATTTTGGAAGGTATGCTCTTTGTTTCTGAAATATCAGAAGGAGCTGGAAATAAAGATGTGATAGATTCTTTCGCTCCTGCTGTTTTTTCTAATGATTTTGTGACACTCTTGGTTGTGAGACCGCTTAGTCCTATGGGTGCTGAACTAGAAGAAATAGTGGAAAGTGGCATTTGTTTAGATAATGTTATCTTCTCTGTAGCGCTAGTCTTCACCGACGTGAAAGCTGTCAATACAGGTGATACTAATACTCTTTCTTGTGAATCTGTTTGACTCACAATTGAAGTTTCTGGTGCTTCCAATATAAATAGTGATGGTGAAGTTGATTTTGACACATGAAACAAAGTGCTGGATTCTACAGATGACTGAGAAGGACTTAATGCTTGCTTTGTGGTGAGGAAAAAGGTCTTGGGTTTTTCAGTAAGAAAGGACTCTAATATTTGCTGGCTTGTTTCTTTATCACTTACAAGTGGGATTTGGGGTGAAAATAAAGAAGTGAGTGAAGAAACTGAAGGAGTAACAAATGGATGTGAAGTACTTTGGAAGACAGAAGGCACTGCTACTTTGACTGACTCTGTTGAACTGAAAGTACTTTGGGGATAAATTTTTGTCTGTTCAACAACTGGAAACTGATACGCCGTAGAAGTTCCTTTTGTAGTTAAATAAGCTTTAGAGGCCAGTAAAGAATCATGCTTCCCTGGTGTTTGTGTTATAAGATATGGAGGAACAGATTTGTCTTTTACATGGGTAGAAATGCTTTCAGTTGGAGATGTACCAACAAAGGAAGTGGCAATCTTAGAAGTTACCGATGATTTTGTTGTCTCAACTGACGGTTTTACAGTGGTTGGTACTACAGTTATCTTTTGTGTTGAAGTAAATGAAGATGTTTTGTTCACTAGAGAGATTATGGGAGGAAATGTTGTTACAGAAAATGTAGTTGAAGAAAACAAGGTTGATATTTCTTTGGTTGATGCCACTTCAGTTGGTGACCAGCTGCTAAGTTTAGTAAATGGAGATAAAGTAACTCTAGATTCTTTCACTGTCAATTCTGGAGTTGACCTTAAAGCTATTGTGCTTGGTGAAACCATCCGGAAGGTGGTCTTTGAAGTAGTTGGATGAATAGTAGAAGCCACAGGAACCTGAATTTCAGGTGATGAAGGAACAAGGTCAGAGTCTATCTTTGACATTGTAACTGTAGAAAGGGATATTGGAAGATGAGCAGTGGATGGTTTTCTTGTATATAAACTGGTAGTTTTTTCTGATTCTCTTTTACTAAGATATTCTGTTGCTTTGTCTGTATCAGTAACAGCATGCTGAATAAATGGATATCCAATTGTTGCAACTGATTCTACCTTTTTAGTGACCAATGGACCTGGGACAACAGTGGCTATGACTTCTTCTATTAATGCAGATTCTGTTTTTGATTTTGTTATACCAGCAGAATCTGGAACAGTTGCCTTTGTAGTTTTCAGGAGCAAAGGTATTTTGTGTTCTGTAAATATTTTCTGGGAGATTGGAATTGATAATTCAGATGAAGTTGAGGTTTTAGAGGTTACTATTGCAGACAAAGGTGTAACTTTATAAGATGAAGCAGTTACAGGCTTTGTCATGTTTGGCTGTACGAACAGTGACTGCTCTGTTTGTAAATGTTTTTTGGAAACTATTGTAGTGGGGGAAGATATATCAGTTTTTCTAGGAAGTTCAGAAGTAAAAACTTGAGGTTTTGAGATTATAGGTGTGTACAAAGAAAAATATGAACTTGTTTGATATGTAATATTTGATGTTGTTTGGAGTATTTCCTTTTTAATAGTAGAAGCAAAAACACTTGGATGTGTCAAGAACGTGTGGGGAAGCTGTGTTGGTATTGGAGTTATTGGAATAATAGTACTTTTAAGTTGTTCTTTGATTAAAGCAACAGTGGTCTTTGATGTTTCTGAAGAACCTGGCTCTAGAACTGGTTTTGTGGCTACTAAAGTAGTAAATAAAGGAACAAATGAAGTTTTACTACCACTGGTGATTTTTAGAGTTGGTTGAGTTACTCCTGGCTTAGTTCTGCTTGGAGTTGTTTGCCTTGTTGTTGGCAAACGGGAAGATATTTTCGAAGATGGCAATGTTGCTTTGGTAAAAAACTGACTAGTACGCTCTGTTTTTGATGTTACTATAGATGAAGTTTGGCTTTCTGTAATGTTTTGAAGTTTTCTTTCTATGTCCTCTGTAGGGAAACTCTGAACACCTATCTCTTTTATTTTTGAAACTAATTTAGATGTGTCTAATGATTTATCTTCTGTAATACTTGATGGAGTCACAATGGAGGTCGGAGTAGCTGCTAATTTACTTTCTGCTTCAGTGATTGTAGATGTTGAGGGGATTGAAAAGCTTGTCATACTGCTTGTCCGCAAAGTATCCAAAGTAACTACATCAGTTGTTGATGAAGGAACTACAGATAGGGGACTAAAATCAGTTACAAGGTGTGAAAATCCTGGCAATACACTTGTATCAAAAGCTGACTGAACTGAAAGAGCTGATGTAGCTAAAGTAATATTTGGCAAAGAAAATGTTGAAAGTTTAGCTTTTTCAGTGGTTGAACTGAATTGCTGTTTGGATGCAGGTGTTGTTTCTCTAAGTTTTGATGCTGGGGTCACAGAAAAGGCTATTTCTTTACTCAGAACTGCTGCAGAAGATTGAAGAGCCCCAAAAGCTGTATGTGTCTTTAAAGTGGATGGTAGGATTTGAACTTCAGTTGTTGGTTCAATGCCTAAAGACAAAAAACAGATGACTAGTACATGAGACATGTTTAATTCAATACTAGACAGAATTAAATCCAACAGAATTAAAAGTGTGGAATAGCATAATTTTAATAAATTGTTATTAATTCCTAACATGTCTATTCTTGAGATAAATTTTTAAAGGATTAAATTTTAACATTTCAAAATATGCTTTGACTTCATAAATATAATTCAACTAATCCCTTACTGATAATGTCATATCTTTTTGCAGTGTCTTATTGCCAAAACCTCTTTTTCCTTAGCAATTGTAAATCCAAATGTAGCTATTCCATACAGTATATATCTATTTTTAAATTCTGTATGTAGGAAGAAGCTTCCAGGAATCAGCCTTCTCACAGAATAAGGACTTAGATTTAAGGTCCTTGGACATGAAAGTGACTTGAAGAGATTACTTTCTGAAAAGAGCAGAGAACATGTTCTTTTAAGAAAACGCCATGGATATATATTTTTCCAGATGCTGCGATGTGATTCATAAAACTATTCACTCCAGTTAGTATAGTAGGGGAAACTGCAACAGTCAAGCAGTAATGTGAGGGAACTTCAAATGGCTAAAATGTTGAACCTTTGTGCAAGATATTGGGAAGATGTAACTTTATAACTATCTTGGGTTACTAAACTGAAACCTGAAATAATAGCTATAATTTTGAATCAATATTACATTATACGTACAGTCTTCAAAATAAACACATCTTTGAGTGAGTTCATCCAGCACCAAATTCAAAGGACACATAGGAACACATCCTTCCACTCTAAAACAAGATGAATAATAATTAACTCTTCATACAGCAAAATGTATCGTAGAAACAGGTACTGAATAATGTTCCTAGAGAATGATCAACGAAGTACGAAGTATGGGTATATATATGTATTCTTAATGAGGTTTTTTCATCACAGAAGTCAACTTTAATTTTAAAATAACTGAAGATACCAGAAGCTTAACTGCTTCCTCTTCTTTTTTCCTCTTTTAACTAGTATTGTGACCAAGCTAAATTACTTTTCTACTATGCTGAGCTAATGGGGCTTGTTTTCCAAACTTTTAGGACAACTGCTCTTTTTAACTTTACTCCCTCCGTGGTTCCAAAAAGTACCATATCAACAATAAAATTTTGTCAAAAAGCACGAATGAAATTTTAATCCAGCAGCTCCTAAACATTTTATATAAAATCCAGGGTACACATACTCTATAGGGTATAATAAAAAATTGTTTTAATTACACTACTGTATGTTGCACTTGAAAAAAAAATCCAGTCAGTTCTTCATTTCAGCCCTCCAGCTGTGTGCCTAGATTAAATGGCAGGTTACCCAGAACTGAAGTGAATTTTTAGCGGGTCATTTTAAATCCACATGATGGAAGGCCATCATCAGCAAATTATTTATACAGAGGTAGAGCAGAGATCCCCAACTCCTGGGCTGCAGCCCATTTCTAATTGAGCCACGAAAACAGCGGGTGAACGAACATACACGCACAACTCCACTTGCATGAGCAGTGGGTGAGTGTGCACGCAGCTCCATTTGTGCAAGCAATGAATGCACATGCCCGCAACTCATGAAAATGTAGCTGTGCTTGCTCACCTGCCACTCATGCGGAACCATTCCTTCTCTCCCCTGTCAATCTGCAAAGTGGGAACGGTTGGGAATCGCTGTGCTAGAGCATGAATTCAGAAAAAAAGCTAAAGGTGTTACCAAATGGAAGAGGTGGAATATAAGACTTTCCGAATGATTTACTGACTCTTAAAAAATGCCAAAAATCTACTCCAGCAGGTTCCCGGCATACACATCTCCATGCCAAATTCTCTAAAGCTCAGTGGTGGTATTCGATTGGTTCGGCTCAGTTCTGCTGAGCCAGTAGCGACAATGAGCAGCGGAGACCAAACTGGTTCTCTCTACCACTCTGCTGTTGGGCCCACCTGGGCTACCATACTCACCTTTATCCTCTGAATTTGAAGCGCAGCTGCTTTGCGCGGCACAGCAGAGTCCTGTGCGGCATCTGCTGAAGTGACCGGGAGAGTGCAGGCTTGCAGGAGGTGAATTAGAACACCTCTGAGCCTGCGCAGAGTGCACATTTGGCACATGTACTCATGCAAAGTATGTGCATGCGTGCAAAGAGTGCCCACCAAGCCATGCCCATCGAACTGGTGGTAAAAGTATCTGAATCCCACCACTGCTAAAGCTGATTTCAGTCCTCTGTCCTTGGTACACTTAAATGGCAACTTCTGCAAGGCTCCCCATTCCACAGAAGTTCTGTCTTTCTTTTGATTGTATAGGTAGTCCTCAACTTAAAACAGTTCATTTAGTGACCATTCAAAGTTACAATGGCACCAGAAAAAGTGACTTATGACCATTTTCCACACTTACAACCACTGCAGCATCCCTAAGGTCATGTGATCAAAATGCGGATGCTTGGCAACTGATCACATTTAGTATGGTTGTAGTGTTTCAAGATCACATGACTACCTTTTGTGACCTTCTGACAAGCAAAGTCAGCGGGGAAGGCAGATTCATTTAACAACCATGTTGCTAACTTAACAACTGCAGTGTTTCAGTTAACAACTGTGGCATGAAAAGTCATCAAATGGGGCAAAATTCATTTAACAAATGTTTCACTTAGCCACAAAAAATTTAGTCGTAAGTCAAGGATTACCTGTATTCTGGTCTAAAATCATACTAAAGTCAGAGGAGGATATTATCTATGAAATATCCCTAAGGTAGGGTAAAATATTAATACAGACACATTAATATTTTGGCAGACACTACAGCAGGGGTGTCAAAATCAATTTCACTGAGGGCCACATCAGTGTGTTTGACCTCAGGGGGTGCAGGTGGGCATGGCCAGGGTGGGCGTGGCCAGCTTGACTCCACTTATGTCGGAGGCACCTGTGGTGGCCCAAGCGCTCTTCTAGTGAAAAACGAGCTCTGTTTTCGCTGGCAGAGAATTGCAGGAGGCAGAAAGTGGAGCTCGGGAGGGCCGGGCATGGCCCTTCTGAGCTCCATTTTTTCTGGCAGAAGCACTGTGGGCCAGTCCTTCACTGTTTCCAGGGAGGCCCTGTGGGTCAGATCTAAGCACCCCATGGGCCGGATCAGGCCCCTGGGCCTTGAGTTTGACACCCCTGCACTACAGCAACTTTATGCCATTGCTTTATGCAAGCTGTGATGTTCTTCAAATTAGCAGTATATTGTATTTATCTTAATCTCAATTTTGTTTTTCAAATGCAGGCTAATATTATATGTCTCTTTTATTCTCTACTGTAGACTCAGCCACAATGCCTTCTGGTTTAAACAGAAGCAGTAGTGGACAGGTGCTACATGTTGTTCTTAGCCTAGTGCATTGTTTTCCATGTTTTAAGGATAAACAACAATAACAAAGTCCTCAAGTATGTAGAAACTGCTACATTTTTCACAGAGTCTATATTTTGCTCCTAAACTGATAGGGAATGTATAATTTCTTTTTTAGAGACAGTGCTATTATTTAAATGATAAGTATACTTACTTTGGAACAGTCTGACAATGTTTTGCCAAAGGATCTTTGCATGTCTTGAAACAAGGACTTGAACAAGCATCATAGCGCCATTCACAGGTTGAACGGGATAAAAATTTAAATTTGCTATCTACAAATAAAAATTCATTTGTATGAATATCATGTTTAGGCATGCACACGCACTCATATGTTCTAGTTCATAAATACAGAACCCTCTTTCAGCCACCTCCATTTTTAGCAACCCGCATTACTAAAAAAAAATTAAATTTATTTTTAATTTTAATTATGAGAATACAACACAATACATCCCACTTATCCTTGTTATACATATATACATTTTACATCATCATTTGTAATCTCCTTATTTAATATATTAATTACTAATTAATCTAATCATAACGACTAATATTTTGACCTTGTCTTCCACTATATAACCATTTATAAAATTTATTCCATCTTTTGTAATATTTAGACTCTCCTTTGTCTTTTATTTATAAATTTATCCTATCTGATTCTGCACATGCCATAATTTTTCTTATTATTTCTGTTTCTGAAAGTATGATTTCATTTTTTCAATACTGTGCATATAATATTCTAGCTGCCGTCAATACATGTACTATTAGCTACATTATTTCCCTTCTTAAATTTTCCTGACATTATTCCAAAAAGAAAAAATTCCAATTTAAATGGAATACACTCTCCCACCATTTGTTCTATCCGTTGTTCTGCATTGCTAAATTTTATTGCCAACGGAGGTAGCCTCATGCAAATTGCAACCCACAGTCCACTTTTTCTTCAATGCATACAATGGATGCAGTGCTCTTTAAGAATTTGATCCAGCAACAGGATTAAACAGAACTACATTTCTATCTGAAAATATAATTCTAGTGACCAAACTGAATGAGAAAAAATATATTTTAAAAGTATAGGACTAATAACATAAAAAACGTACTGGATCACATTATAAATCTTTTCTCCAGCATTTCAGTAAAGATTAACAGAAAAAGATACTCTCCAATTTTCTTTCATTTTTTTTTCTTTTACTTCCCTTCTCCACAAAAGTCAGACTGACTGGAGTTTTGTTGTTGTTGTTGTTACTTTTTCAAGCTACTAAAAGCCCTATTTTATTCAAAATTAGATCACTATTGCTTTGAAAAAAGAATTACTGTTTTTTTAAAAAAAGCAAGACTTGTGATTCAGTTTTGCCATAGTTGCCAATTTTAAAATAAAAATAAAATGTTTTGCTATTTTACTGCCTTTAAAAAAAATGATTTTAGTATTTTGTAAATTAATTAAATGAAAAGTTTAAAATCAAACTCTTTACTTATCTCTCTGTAGTATTCACCCTTAGGTAGTTTAGTGATTTATCTATATGTGCCTACATTTATATGTATTTATATATATTCATATATATAGTATTGTTATTCTCAACATTATAATCTATTCTCTCACTCTGTTCATTTTATATCATTTGCCTCAGTGCACAGGTATTAGGCAATTCAGAATCATTCAGATATGAGAAAAAACAAATGCTGGAAATATATGGCAGGAAGGTTTTAGGGTCCCCCAAGTACCATCTCTACCCCCAAAGTGAAAAAAAATGTAGGTGGCAATTCATACAGTTTTTATATTATGGGTTCAATTAACCCTAAATTTCCCTGTGTGTCCTTATATTGCATTTTACTCAGGAGTTACATCTCTGGATGATCCAATATGGAGTTCCTTTATGTTTGCCTCAGTTGGAAGGAATGTTTTCGTATTACAAATGCAGCAACAATATCTATTTATAGTTTACAGCAATCCCAACTGAATTTCAAGTACCTGTGAAAGAATCCTATTTCTCAACATGTGTAAATCAAGAAGACGAAAAGGGTAAAGAATGGATCCAACCCAACCATTCTGCACACACTATATATAGCTAACCAGTGTTCTATGAGAAGGTATTTACATATAGGAATGCAATAGCATTTTTCTGCTCATGCCCCATAGGAAACATTATTTGGTCATAACTATATTAGAGACAGTATGTAACGATAATAACTAGCCAGTATTGACAGTATGTAGTCCATTAAGCTATCTAATGTCTCTTTGCAAAAGTGATTCCCACATTTTGATAACATAAACATGAAGAATTAATTACTTTTGATGTGCTATATCTACATCATGACAAAACAATAAAGCAACAAAATTGGTGTACAGACTCTAAGTCAGCAGTTCAATAATTGCAAAATAAGGGTCTTCTCCAAAAACTCTTATCCAGGTGCTAACCAAGTCTCAATCTCTAAATTCTGCTAGGTGCTGCCACTTGATGTGTTTGAATAAATATCATTTTATCTACATCCATTTCCTGTCTCTTGTATTTATTCTGGGATGAATGCACAAAAATGCATGCAATGTTTACTATTATTGTTACTCTTTATTATCTCCACAGAGGTTTGAAGTATATGGGCACAATCTTGCTACGAGCTATCAACATAAAAGAAGACATTATAAATGAAAAACTAGTAAAATAATACGTTTTGCATATGCTTGATAAATCTGCTTAATCATGAAATGAAATATTTTACCAAATGTGCCAAACAATCCATAAGAACTATGAGATTAGAGACAGAAATGCATTATTTATTCGGTAGTCTTCTTGAATTCCTGGTTTTAGCAAAAAATAATGCTATATAAACTTAACAGTTCTTTTTTCACTTTGCAATAAAGAATCATCCAAGATGATTCAGAAATAAAAGCATTTCAAAATAAAAGATCTCTCACCTATTTAACATTTTTAACTATTAAAAGAATATAATAGTTATTTTTAATTATTAACTATTTAATTATTAACTATTAAACATTTTCTACTTTGTTTCAACTGTTATATATGATATAATTCTTTGCTTCCATTTTTTCTGAAAAAAATCAATAATGCTGCCTCATCTGATACAAATATTATAGGAACTTTATATTTTCACATTCTTTAATCTTTCTAAAAAGATTATGCTTTCATAGATATGTTTTCATTTACAATTGTTATCAAGTTGCAGTAAATAGTCCAAACAATTTCAATAGAATATTCTTAATACAACAGCTGAAGATGATAAATTGTCATCTAGCACATAAGAGGAAACCTGATACAGAAGCTTACCTCAGTAAATTTTTATTTTTTATTACTTATATACAAAATAAATAGATGGGGAGAGAAATGTAATCTATAGTAACAAATTCAGTTATAGATGTTACAAAATGGAGATAGTTATAGCAAACTCTATCTTATTACTGCTACCGGTTATACTGAAAATATTCTGATAAATATATCATGCCTGTATGTGAACTACATGAAGAAGATACATCATAGCACACATATATGTATGAAAATATACACATTCATCATGGTTATTTTTATTGATTGTTTTATTTTTTCTGAAACTGAATCTTCCCATGAGTTCCAGAAATCTTTATCAAAGGTTCTTTAATAGTTTTTTTTATAAGTTTCAGAACACATGAACAAATTTGTACATTTCTTTTTAAGAAGGAAGTTGGAACAATCTATTAACCTACTCCCCATATTTGTGTTCCGGAACAGCAGTTCTCACTTGGAAAGGTTCTGATCTAATATGCAATTTAAGATAGCAGGAAATTTAATCTGCCTTCCCCTCCGCACTCTAGAACTGGTGTAACGTTTCCATTAACAAATGTGGCTATATTTTTAGATCATGTAATTAGCTTGCATCAGTTAGCCCAGCCTTCTGAAAGAACACTGGAGAAAGATTCAAGCCCAAGGTTTCTTTGCTTACAAAACTCTGAAACCCAAATCCACAGATGTGGAGATTAATGAAATATCTTGTGATTATTTGATACGACCTTACTTGCTGAAGTAAACTGTTTTCGTTTTCTACTGGCATGGATAGGATTCTTTGGCTAGACTGGAAAGCAAAGGTTTCTCCTTTTAAAAAAGAGACACAATTTCCACATATGAACACTAGAGAAGGAGACCATTAAAAGGTAAAGGTTCCCCTGCACATGCATGCTAGCCATTTCTGGCCCTAGGGGACAGTGCTCATCTCTGTTTCTAAGCCAAACAGCCAGTGCTGTCTGAAAATATCTCTGTGGTCATGTGGCCAGCATGACTAAATGCTGAAGGTACACAGAACGCTGTTACCTTCCCACCAAAGCGGTCCCTATTTTTCTACTTGTATTTTTTATGTGCTTTCATACTGCTAGGTTGGCAGAAGATGGGACAAGTAATGGGAGCTCACTCCATTAGGCGGCCCTAGGGATTCAAACCACTGAACTGCCGACCTTCTGATCAACAAGCTCAGCATCTTAGCCACTGAGCCACCGGGATTCCTTTCCCTCTTAAAGATAAAAGAAACATGACATTTGTGCTTGGTCCATATAATGTCCTAAATTAATAAAAATTCTTATCTTCATAATGTTTTTTCTTCTACTCAATTATGTCCAATTCTCAAACCACCGGGACAAGTCCCTGAAGTTTTCTTGGCAAGGTTTTTCAGAACTGGTTTGCCACTTCTCCTTCCTAGGGCTGAGAGAAAATGTCTCAAAAGTAAGAATGTTAATAAGGCTACAACTAACTCTTTAATTTAGTCATTTTTGATAACAAGGAAAGCATATAGTTCATCCATTGTACTGTGAAAGTCACTCCATCTATGGTAATACAACTCACCTAAATAAAACCTCATCTTTTGCTTCATTTTTATGTTTGATTAAAAAGCACATATTTGAAGCTTTTGAAGAACATGTTTTCTGGGAATTTAGAAAGATATAACTTCAATAGCTTTAGAAATATTGTTGGTATATTGCTTCCATTGAATTCTTATAGAAATCACTTTGAAATTCTTGAAATTCTGTAACATTTAATAGGTGTATGTGTTCTTTCAAAGTATGTTTAGCTGAAGGGTAGATAACTTGTCCTAAACATTTTTAAAAGTGTTCATTGCCTCCTCTTATCTGAATGATTACTAATCTGTCTCTTATTTCCTTTTTGCAGGTGGGGAAGCACTCAGAATGAGAATGGAATATTTTATTTCTTGGAGGTGTTGAAAGTTTCAAATTACCTTGAATTAATTCAGCCAAGTTTCGAAAGTGGTTTGGGAACTGATAAATGACTGAGATTGCTTTTCTATCAGCAAATTTAGTACTACTTCAGTTCTCAGTGATTCTCAACATTGGCAACTTTAAAAGATAGGAAATTCTGGGAATTAAAATCCACATGTCTTAAAGTTATCAAGGTTGAAAAACACTGTAAATTTAACTCACCAACAAGATTTCTCTTCCTGCTAGGGAACAGGAATCATACCATTTTTTGAAAAATTGAAAATTTCTTCTCTTCATCTTGGCAGCACAAGAAAACAATGGCCAATAGCCAGCCATAAATACCCCAATCAACAACTGAAAAGTCCCACACAAGAGGCATCATATAAATACCTCACACAGAATAGCCCAAAGCATGCACTCTGTTAGAGAGAAGTTCCCTGAGGATGGGCTCCAGATTGAGTCTGAAAGCTGAGAAGACTAAACCTCTGGCCTCAGTAACTGACCCAGATTGGGTGCTGCAACATTATCCTGGGACATGTACAGTATATTTGTCAAGCCTGAAATTGACATAAATGTAGCCATTTTAGTTAGTCTTAGTATATATTCTTTTTCTTACTTTCCCTGTGGCAGTCATGGGGGGAAGTGTTTCAGGCTTGCCAAATTCCTAAGGGGGGAGGAGTGGAGATAGAGAGAGTTGTTTAGGCTAGGTATTCTTCTTCCTGTGGGAAAACAAGCTGTCCATGCTTGGGCCTCTTGAGGTAGAGATTTATGACCTCAAGCAATGTTGAATTACTTCTATTGGATAATGTGACTTTTGAGGATTGTTTCTAACTTATAATATTGTGGGGTAATTCTGGGTTGTGTCAGATCTGGAATTACCATGGACTTTGCCAATTTGATGCTTTCCTAAATAAGAGAATTTTTCTTGAAGATGGACTTTATTCTTTTCTTTTTAAATGGATTTCATCACTTGGAAACCTGACATATTTGCCTTCATTCCTCTCCTTATAATTCTTATTTTTGCTCTGTACAAAAATTCACATTAAATGAAACTTATTGTATTATTCTGTTAATTGTCATGCTATTTCAATTGAGTATCGTATAGTAAATCAATTTAAAAATGTTAGTCATGTTAGGTGTTAATTTTAAAATGACGGACAACTCACCCCCCCCCAAGATTCCAGGTTGAAATCAGTAAGTGCTGATGAAAAATAAATTCTGAATTTTTTTTTACCCACAAATAAAGACATTTCTTGCATATAGATTATGTAGGACTAAGAGAATCTGTGACTAAGACAAGGGTCTTCAAACTTGGCAAATTTAAGACTTGTGGACTTCAACTCCCAGAATTCCTGAGCTAATATGACTGGAGGAGGAATTCTGGGAGTTGAAGTCCAAAAGTCTTAAAGCTGTCAAGTTTGAACAACCCTGTTCTAAGACAAAAACAAGGGATGTTTGGCCCTCCATACATGCTGAATACAACTGCCAGCATTTATCACTACTGTTCAAGTTGACTACAGTTGCTAAAACTTCAGTAACCTCTGGATAGCCATCAGTTACCAATCCTGCCATGGTTCATTTCATGAATAAGCACTTTAGAATATAAATGATACTGGCTTGGTCTCCATGAATGTTTTTGTAGCTTTCACTTTTTTAATACAGGGCTTCACATAAAGTACAGAAAAACTATAGGAAAATACAACCAGTGTGTTCATATTCAACTACTTACCTACAAGTTTAAAAAGTGTAGCGAATCTGAATGCTTCAGAGTGATGATATTTAATGACAGTCACAGAGGAAGCTGAAATGTGGATGAACATTCCTCGTATGGCAAATGATTCAAAAGAACTATATCCTGAGAACCATGTGTTTTTGTGGATGGCAAATGTTGATCTGTTCTGAAAACGTTCATTTCTTTCCCATTTGGAAAGAACAAGGGTATTATTAGAAGTTAAATAAAGAAAATAATTTGGTCTGTCAGCTGCTTCCAGTGAAACCAGGTGTGGATCTGAAAAGCAAAAAACAATGAATATGATGAAATGGCCAAGAATAGTTTATAGTGATTAGCTTCTCCATTATATGTCAATTATAATTCCATTAATAGGTGGCTGCTGACACTTATTAAAATGTTGCATGGTGATACCTATGTCCAAATTTGGATGAACAACCAAGGTCAGCATTCTGCTGTGGTGTAATTTAGCCCCTTTGCTATTTAATTTTAGATGTGATGGCAAAAGTGACAAAACTGAAACATCCCTGCTAAGCTTGATTGATAGACCTGTTGCTTTATTTTTATGTGCAGATGATACAGTCATCACCTCAATTTTACCTATAGGACTAAGGAGAGCATTAATCAACTGTAATCATTAAACACACAGACTTGGCTATTACATATCAATTACCCCAAAAAATCTTTTCAAAGAGTCCTCCTAGATAATAACATAAATGGCAAATTAATGGGAATGTTTATTAAATAGGTTAAGATCTTTAAATATTTCAGAAATGTTTTCCACTTAAAGGGTCCAAATTCTTAAAAGACAAGGTAGCAAGGAATGTAGTTCTCAGCTTAATATCGTTCTATACAAAAGGTGGTCATTATGTACCAGATGAACTAAAAATATTACAGCTATATTACAATATCACAGCTATCTTGTGACATATTTTCAAGTATATGTCTTTAAGGATAATTGAGGCTGTTCAATCATGATTTCTATGGGGCTTATTTCTGAGTCCATGATGCATCCAAACATAGTCTTTCAGCTGAGACTAGAACGACATCAATTAAAACTCACATGCAAACCATGTGTGTTAGCTATTGACTTAAATTAATTTTCAACTCTAAAATAAACTCCATTATTCCTGATGGAAATTACTTAGTTGCACCCTAAGGTAGTGTGGGGTTTTCAATTAATGTCCTGATCTAAATGGGTTTTGAACTGGCCAGATACTTCTTTAAACAACATGCCAGTTATCCTGACCTCCAGAATAATTTCAGCTAGGCACCACCTTGCTTGATCTCAATCCTATTCTTAGTTTCTTTAAGCTTGCATGCCAGAATACGAGAACAACTTTTACACTGGCAAGTTGAATTGTCATCCAGTCTGATTATCTAGATGGCAATTTTTGCAGCAATTCTAAAGAACGTTGCTTTTGTCTCTATGGAAGGGTGAGATCAAAACTGAAAATGATGTACTGTACCATTGCACTGACTCTTTTATAGAGGTATTTGGGATATATTTCCCATTGCAACATGATATTTTGGCAGGATGAAAGATGTCCTGTTAGTTGATCAGGAGGTGATTTCAGGTCATGTAGCCACATTCTGTATACTGTCTGTGATGGAACGTAAACAATTTTTTTCAGTTGGGAAAAGCCCAGTAATGTTTTATATGAGTAAGAGTTATTAATACAGTTATTTTGATATGTTATCAGCTGCATTATGTTTTGATTTGGATGTACTGATTTTATTAAATTAAATTGTTCTACTCTGTTACTGCAATAATAAACTATAATAATAAACTATTTAAGCTATCTTGATTGTTATTTTGCTAAAATATAGCCAGATTCTGTCAAGCTCAACTTAACCCAAAACTATGTATTTATAACATTGCCACTGTTTCAATCCAGGAGTTTCTAAAAGTACAAAATGAAGAAGTTCAAATCTAAGAAAATTACACCTTTTTAAGAAGCTAAACCTTCCACTCATCTCCAAGCCAATACATTATTTTTTTTAAAAACCCTAACATGTAAAACTTCTATTGCCAGATTTTCTCTTCCTTTTCAAAACTGATTAAACGTTTTTCCAGTAGATTTAAAGTAATGATTATTAAAAGGGTGATAGAATTGTGACATAATTGAACATATTTTGTCCCACATATTATTTCACTGTACATTACATTATTCTGCTTTATGTTATCAGAACTACTATAAAATCCATTGTCCTCATCCGTTAAACAGATGTTAAGTGATGTAATAATTCATTCTCCTAGAATACTATTTAATTTTCCAACAAAATGAATTTAGTATATGGAGAAAGAGAGAAACAGCTCATATTTTCTTTAACTACTGAAGCTGAAAATTACTTATTGTAGCATAAGCAAACATTGCTTGCCAAATCATAATAAAGATTGGTGAATTTATTTTTCTATCAGAATTATAAACAGAATGTTGAGATAAGAGTGGTAAAATTGAAAATAAACGGACTACTTTCCAAAGGTGGATTTTCAAGAAAAAAAATTCAGTAACTGACACTCATATCTGGAACTATTATTAACTTCACAAACACTGATTTCAAACAGTGCAGCTGAAAAGGTTTATCTCAGGACCTTTAAGCTCTTTCATTGTCACTGGCAACACTCTAATCTCTCCGTATATATGTGCTATATCAGGGGGGATATATTTCTTTGTTCTGGTTTTCTATCTGAAATAATCGCATTTCCAGAAATTGCATATCTAGAAATAAATGTTATTCATAAAAATATTTGTATTCAATGAACTGTTGATATAAAATTGACTGTCTTTTATCATTATTCTAGTAATATCCTTTTCCCCCAATATTTTTCAGCAGTTTGCTTCCTTTCTATTTTCTTTTCACTTAACCATAATTTCAATTTGCTGCCAATCTATTATAATAGATCCTCGGTTGATCATTTGTATTTCATTACTTTTACAGCTAGCCAGCTGCTTTATAGATAAATTGGCATTTCTTCTATAACAAGAATCATGTTAAACTTTAGTATTTAAGTATCACTGATTTTAATACTTGCAGTTACTTTTATTTCAAAAGACAGAGGCAAAAATTGATAAAATGTACATTTTATAAATGTGAAAATACATGTACGCATCCAAAACTATATAGTATCTGAGTAATCCCAAGGAGTTGGAAAGTCCATATTTTAGTGAAGAACACAATTAATGGCAATTAACTTTAAAAAGGTGTTTTTATACAGATATAGTTTTTCACTTAACCATAATCTCAATTTGCTGCCAACCATTATAATATATCCTCAGCTGACCTGTTTGTATGTTATTAGATTCATAGTTAACCAGCTGCTTTCAATTTCCAGATTTCCTCTTAGGTTTCTCTACCTATCCTGCATGAAGAATATTAAGGCTAATGTATTTACAAAGTTGTCGATCTGAAAACTAAGAGTCGTGTTACTTATACATCAGCAATAGCTTTGTAAAAAACCTACTCTCTAAGTGGAGACCTTTGATCATATTTTTTTTAAAAACCCACTAAAGTTGATTAGGTAAACTTTTTAAAAAACTGTAGTGGCGCAGTGGTTAGAATGCAGTATTGCAGGCTACTTCTGCTGATTGCCGATTGCTGGCAGTTCAGCAGTTCAGTTTTCATTGGTTCAAGGTTGACTCAGCCTTCCATCCTTCCGAGATCAGTAAAATGAAGACCCAGATTATTGGGGACAATATGCTGTAAACCGCTTAGAGAGGGCTGTAAATCACTGTGGAGCAGCATATAAGTCTGAGTGCTATTGCTAAAGTTCTAAAGTGGGAGAAATCACTTTTGTTAATTTGGCTGTGAGAATATAAAAATTGTTTTGCTGGCTCTAAACAAAATCAATCTACAGTATTTCTACCAGCAATATTAACCAGTCAGATTGTCTCTGAATGTTCATTAATACAATAGAGCCATTCACAGTTGTGCCCCTTTTATTTGTGAACCAGCATCTGGATTTCTTTTTTTAAAAAAATTGCTTCTGATATGTATTATCTAAAGTACTGTTTTTCAACCACCACAGCTTTAATATGTATCAATGTAAACTCTCAAAATTCCCCAACCAGCACGCTGGCTGGAGAATTCTGTGAATTAAAATCTACAGAACTTAAAGTTGCCAAGGTTCAGTACTACAGATCCATTTTACAGAGTTACTAGATTTACCATGTGCTTTGGGCTTATACAGCGGTGATGTCAGCATGAAAGTTAAAGCATCTCCCGAAGCTAAGTCATCTTCTCTTGCTGGGAAAACAGAACCATCCTGCAGTTTTGCTGCAATTATAGTTTCTCCATCCAAGTAACTAACCAATTTGTAGGGACCTTTTCCCAGAACTGTCAAGAAAGAAAGAAGTTACATTTTCTGATAAGTCTGTCTCAATGGCTGTATCACGGGTTTACCAATCAGTCCAACAGCAGCAAAGAAAACACCCTCATTAGCAAACATTCTCAAGAATAAGCATTACAGTTCTTAAACATTAATTTAGTACAAAACTCTTGCAAACTTGATTTCATAAATGAACGGCCTGAATCTTTATTAAAGTGAGTAAAAAGGTTTATGAAACATTATATGTCAGTACTAAAGCTCTGAGCTAAATCAAAATATCCTTTTTTTCAATGGAAAACAAAAGAATTAATGACTTTTAAACATTAAAAGTTAAGATAAAAAATTCAGATCAGAAAATAGCTAAGGAGAAGAAAAACTGCTATAACTTCTACTGGGATATGCTCACTTCCTTCAGCTTTTTCATGTTCTCCTCGATTTTCTACCTGATTTCCTAACTGATCAAGAGTATAGGACTGTAACTAGGTCTGAGATGCAAAGAATAATTCTGTGGATTAGGCTGTCTGACAAATTGTTAGATTATTTACTGTATTTCAACACTATAATGACAGAGTTACATACATATATTTAAATAACAACATATTCCAATGCATTGCACAAAGTATCACTAACATGGAAGGGGGTATAAGGAAAAATACATAGCTCTCACATCATTACTTACCTTTATTGATATATTCACAATCATATGCTATAAAAAACAAAATCAAACAATTAGAATGTATGTATGCATACACAAGCCATTTTGCTTTCATCTTCATTGAGAAGACAAATTAAAGCTGGCAGAAATGTCTTAAACTTTTTTCACTGACTGTAATAAGAAAATACTTATCCTTTTATGACCTCTAGTGGTATAGTAATAATTTTAGTTGTCCTTCCTATAACAAACAATATCACAGTTGTCTATGAAAACAAACCACATTTATATCAGAATAATATTCTCCAAATACTTAAGTGCAGGATATAATTTTAACCCAACTACATGTTGCAATAATGAGAAAAAAAGAGCTGTGCTCTAAAGTTTTCTTGTGAGGTATTATTCAACTTATTGCTATGTCTATAGTTCAATGAAACAGACATAAAAAATCTTTACACATATTTTCTTATTTTCCTCATCTCATTTATATTTGATACTGAGAATTCCAGATATAAATCAGAAATGGGCCAATTTTCTGCAGTCTGTGGTTGCAATTTTGAATTCATATTTATATATAAGCCTATAAAGGTGTAGCAGGAATGATAATGAAGCTTCTATATAAGAAACTTGGCCTCCGATTATCAGATGTGATAATAGGCTATCACTGATAGTGTTATTAACTGAAAGATAAAAGCTACCGAAACATAGAACAGCACTTATCAGTACCTTGTGATGGATTGATGAACTACTATGACTGATCCTTTTATATTATATTTAAATATGCCTGATTTATAAAATTGCAGGAGTTTTAGCCAATTCTTGAATGCAAGAAAGGAAAATTACACAATCAAAAGCCAGTTGAATATGCATGGATGAAGAAGCAAAATCAAACTGATAGTATGGCTTTGTAAATGTATTCGGATTATCATACTTACGACATAGTCTAGGAGATCTCCAGTCTACTGTAACTCCTTGTTGACAACACTGATGAGCATAGGCTGAAACACTTGTACAGAAACATTCACAATCACCTCCCTGGTTACAACCACATGTGTCAATCAAACAGTTTGAATAAAACCAAGTGACATCAACCTGAAAAATGTAAACATTACTATAATAAATCATGCCTTACTTAAATACTGATTTATATATAAAGAGCAAGCATCTGAACTAAATTTTAGGGGCATGTCTATGAAACATGTCAGGTAATATTTATTACTTATCTGTATTTGGCATTATAGACCAATCCTAAATTTTCTCCTGCTGGTGGGAACATTCTCTGAATTCCAATCCACAGATGCTCCAACTAAGGGAAGAAGTTGCCCTTAGCCAGTTTCTCCTTCTCTTTGCAGCCACTTGCACTAAAGAAAATCTGCTTTTGGATACCAGGAAACTCTCAAAATGGGGGAGAGGACTAGATAAAGGAGAAGGTTTTAGTAGTAACCATCTCCTATATCCTTTGCTCCAAGGAGCTCTTCCATTCTACTCCTTAACAGAATTTCTTTTGTGAAATATAAGTGAATATTTAAATTTCTAGTTTACGCCCTAGGCATGCATAAATTTTCTGATATTTGTATTATTTAAATAGTGAAATGAAATAAATAATTACTAAGAGAAAAACAACTTCTATATTGACAAGAACATATGCATGTATAATGTTAACTGACATCCTATAACAAAGGTTTATACGAAAACTTGGATTCAAAAGAAAAATTGGCATGTTGTATTTGTGAGCAGGTTCCTGCACCTTGGCAGAACCCTTTAAAAGAATTTTGTCTTTTCCTGGGCTGCTTTTGCAGCTGATGGCAACCCTAGGGAAAAGACATATTTCGTTTGAAGTATTTCTCATAGGTGCTCACTTTGCATCAGATTTGCTTTTCAAATCTAGAACTCTGCTGAGGCCTGTATTGATACACTATATTTGCTGAAAGTTAGAACTGGTAGATCAGTCATTCACTTTTTTCTTTTCTTTTCACAGACTGGCTTGACTGGAAGCAAGAGATAGAAATATATTAAATAAATGAAATGAATAAAACTTGAATAATGTCATTATATTTCCACAAGGAAGGTAAGTCTTTGACAGTCTTCAAAAAGACATCTCCTTGAGGAATTAACAGATGTGGGAAAAGGCAGTCTCTTGGAAAATCAAATCCTAAGCCATTTAGGGCGTCAAATATCATTTTTTTTAAATCTTCCATTCAATTGTATCCAATTCTCAGAGACTGCCTGCACAAGGTTTTTCTTGGGAAGGTTTTTCAGAAATAGTTCGCCCTTGCCTGTTTCCCAGAGCCAAAGGTATGACAGACCTAAGGTGGCTTTGTCCCTAAGGCAGGATTAGAATTAACAGTCTCTAGTCTGATATTTTAACTACTACACAAAACTAGCTCTCTTTAAACATTAATGCAATGTCTTAAATTTTCATCCAGTAAAAACTGGCAACTTGTGTATTTCTTTCAGTTTAGGGGTTAAACATGATCCTTGTACATTACATCAATTACAAACTTAACACTTAACACAATTTTATATTTGTAACTCGTGGATTTTTGTCTAAGGTAGGCACATGTAAAGTGCATTCCCCTAATCAAACAGGATGCAGCCAAGGCCACAAATCTAGTCTGCTCAGTAAGATAGCTGCCATACAGCAGCTATTTGTGAGTCTAGTGACAGTGAAATATTGAGAAACATTCACTTCCAGAATGCCATTTGCTCTTTCACAGGGAGTGCAACCCCCAAAGAAATAGCAATAGCACTTAGACATATATACTGCTTTACAGTGCTTTACAGTGTGTTAGTGTTTGGGGATAAACCCCTTAGCTGAGTGCACAGCAGCAGTCATGCCAGGCAGCCAAATGAGAGAGGGGCTGGGCCCAGGAGTATACACACACTGAGACAAAAACACTGTTTGTGGTTTAAATAGGTATTTAATTCATACAGAGATTAAGAATAGTCATTCAGTCCATGTATCAGTATCCAGTTTATCAATCCAGTTATCAAGTCTCTTTAAACAGTAAATACAATGTCTTTATCTGCTTGTATATCTTCTTCTTAAGATACCTTTCTCTCAAGTACTAACGCTGAATCCACAGCTCACCAGTAAACAGTCCTTGTGTTCAGGTGAAATGGTATCTTGCACAGTAGCCTCCAAAAGCAGATAGACGTTCACAAAACACAGTAGGCAGCAGACCTGGAACAGTAACCAGGTGCATCCAGAAACCGGACTCAGACAGTTGCATCCAGAAGCCGGGGCTATTACGTTTCCCCTCCTACCTATAAGACTGCCTGCAACCGCACCCACAATGACATTGCAGTTTCTTGTGCTTAAAGCTACATAGCACTTAATCCTAGGTTTACATATTTATTCAACCCAAACCAGTTGGAGTATTCATATACCCAACATTCTCCCCTTTTGGGTGACATAAATATATAACCTTTACATTCTAAACCCATATTTTTGACAACTCTCTAGATGCTTAATAGCACCTTGGGCTTTAGTAAAATGATCAGCTACATTGTCCTCCGACATGCAGTACTCCAGCTGTATCAATTTACTCTGTACAGATTCTCTTACATTAAGATACCTCAAATCTGTATGTTTACTTCTAGTTTTAACTGCAATACTTGTAGCCATTTTAATTGCTGCCTGATTATCCTCATGTACAACTATAGGGTAATTTACAGTTATACCCATATCCTTCAACATTTGTTTGTACATAATCAACTCAGTACACAATAAAGATAAACAGGAGAATTCTGCCTCCATAGTAGACAAACTTATATGCTGTTGCCTTATAGACTTCCAGCCTATTAATGTCTTACCCAGCATTATGGCTGTTCCTGAAGTCGACTTTCTAGTATCTCTTTCTGCTGCAAAACTAGCATCTGCATAAGCACTCAATATGAGATCACCTTCTGGTTCTAAATACAGTGCATGGTTTAATGTACCTTTAAGATATCTTAGGATTCTTTTCAATGCATTCCAGTGACATTGAAGCGGATCATTATTGTGTCGTGCCAGCTGATTAATACTAAAAGCAATATCTGGCCTTGACCAATTGCTAATATATGATAAGCTACCAATCAAGGATTGATACAGTTCCTTATCACTTTTGGGACTTTGTGTATCCATTTTGCAAATATCCTGACTCATTGGAGTCTTTACAGGCTTACAAAGTTCCATTTTATAATCCATTAGCAATTTAGATATCTTATCTTCTTGAGATATCCTAAACCCTTTCTGTGTTCTCAGTATATTTAAACCTAGATATCTCTTTATCTCACCTAATTGCTTGATTTTTACTTTCTTGGCTAATGATGATATTATTTCATTTGCTTCATCATTAGTCTTAGTTATCAGAGCAATATCATCAGTAAACAACAATAATAATGATATCTTCCCATTCTTTTCTCTCTTAAATAGACATGGGTCAGCTAAACCAGCTTTAAACCCTATATTGTTCAGTTCCTTTACAATATACTGGTTCCATTCATAGCACGATTGTTTAAGACCATAAAGGCTCTTCTTTAATAACCAACAATCATTATCATTATTATTGTCTCCTTTAAATCCATTAGGCCTTTTCATATACACAGTATGTCTTAGTGGAGCATGCAAGTAAGCAGTTTCCACATCTAAATGGTTAACTATATATTTCTTGCTTGCTGCCCACACTAAGGCTGCCCTTAACGTTGCTGCTTTAAGACTAGGTGCAAATACTTCATCATAGTCTTTTGCACTTTGTCTAAAGCCTTGGGCTACTAGTCTTGCCTTATGGATTGTGTTTCCATCCTTATCTGTTTTTATTTTAAAAATCCATTTGCAGCCAATGGGTTTTTCATTACTAGGTAATCTCACATTTTCATACACCTTCATATCCTTCAGAGACTTCAATTCTTTATTAATTGCTGCATACCATTTTTCTTTCTCTTTAGAAGGATATCTTTTAATCTCATCCACAGTAGATGGCACTCTATTTTCCTGGCACACTGTGTTAGCCTGGTATCTATCAGGCGGTCTAGAAATTCGTGTAGTCCTTCTGGGTATTACTGGGCTTGGTTGAGTTACAACCTGTTCCTCATCCTCAGCTATTTCTTCCTTTTCTTCTTCTATGGGCACAATCTCTTCCTGTACTTCACTCTTTACTTCTTTCTTAAAGTTACAGGGATACTTAATGGGATTTCTGTAGGATTCAATAACCACATCTTTATTGCTATCCTGCTCTAACTTATCCCATCCTACGTGCTCTAGAAATTGGGCATTAGCACTACATAACACCTTAGATGTGCCTTTCTCCCAAAATCTATATGCCCTATGGTTAGCTTGGTAACCAACGAAGAATAATTGTTTAGCTCTATGTTGCCCTTTACGCCTGAGTTGTGTAGGGATATGCACCCATGCTGGTGCACCAAATGTGTGCAGGTAACTCAAATCAGGCTTCCTGCCATGCCACATGGTGAATGGTATTTCACCAGTGGTTGAGTTAACCACATTGTTTAATAAATGATTAGCACACATTGTGGCCTCCCCCCACAAAGAATCAGGTAACCCAGAATCAGTTAACATTGTTCTAACCATTGCCTGTAGTGTTTGGCCTCGCCTCTCAACATATGCATTGTGCTGTGGTCTGTATGGTGCAGATGTCTTATGAGCTATTCCAGCTGCCTTTAACCTATTCTGGAATTTGCTATTAACAAATTCCGTGCCATTATCTGTCACCAAGGTTATCAGTTGCCGTTTGCTTTTCCTTTCTGCAAACTTTAACCAATTGAAGAAATGTTGATATGTTTCAGTTTTGCTTTTCATTAGGTAGTAAAACCCATATCTAGAGTAATGGTCCATAATGCTCAGTATATATCGAGCACCCCCCATACTGGGTTTCTTTGGACCTATAATGTCTGCAAATACTACTTCTAAAGGTTCTTTAGTTTTGAAACCATTTAGCCTATTTGCAGGCAATATCTTACTCTTATCTTCACAACAGACATTACAACGCAAATACTTATCACAGGGTTTTAACCTTATCCCTTCAGATAACTCAACTGTACGTTTTAGCATTTTAAAGTTTACATGCCCCAAACGTCTATGCAATAAATGGATACATTCATCATGAGGCTTGATATTATTAAATACAGTTTGTGCCTCCCCTTTCTTACTATCATGTAAGACATACAATGCTCCATTTAAAGCTGCAGTTACCTTTTTGTTATCCCTTTCCAGTGTGCACTTATTATTCTTAATATCACAATTGCTAAACATGGCCAGTTCAGAGGATTTCTTTGGCTTCTTTAAATTCTGGCTTTTTCCTTTTTTGCAGAATCTTGCCAAATGTCCTCTGCCTCCACAATTAAAACACTTTTTAATTGTGTATGCCGTTGAAGATAACTTCTCTTCTTCCGGGTGCTTTACTTTACACAGCTGGTTTCTCTCAAGCTTTGAAGATAATTTCTCTTCGTTATGTTTATCTTCCCTCAGCTGTTCACGTTCGCTCCTTCTCCTGGCTTCCTCTAATAGCCGGCCGGTTATCTCAGTTACTGATAAACTGTCTTTAGGCAATACTTCCAATGCAGTCACAAAATCATCATAGCTTCGATCCAGAGAAGACAATATGATGTATACTTGTTGCAACTCATTAAATATAAGCTCTTTTTCTTGCAGTTGTTGAAAAATGCTTTTCATACAGTTTAAATGAGTTAACATGTCTCCATTTATCTCAAGATGTGTTCTAAACAGCTTCCGTGTAAGATTGATATGAGCTCCTACACTGTCTCGAACATAAATCCTTTTAAGATTATCCCAGCATTCTGCAGCATTTTCCACTCCTCGGATATGAATGAGTTGCTGGTCAGACAGGGTGAGACCTATGATGCACAAAGCCTGTTCATTCTTTCTTTCATAGTCCTGTATCAGTTTATAATCCTCTTCATCATTAGGATTTAAGTTTGATACATCTGGTGGGTTTGTTATTATGTCCCACAAACCTTCTCTTCGTAGCAGTAAACTACACTTCATTGACCATGAAACATAGTTTGTTCCATCTAGTCTGGCTATCATGGACAGACTTGGCAAATTTACTTGTGCCATTGCTCTGCAGAAAAATAACTATTCAACAAACAGTTTGTCTTTGCAGCAATGTGTAACTCTTGACCAAAACTCTCACTGCTAAAACCTGGTTAGCTAGACTGTGCACACTTCTGGGCCCATAACCAATGTTAGTGTTTGGGGATAAACCCCTTAGCTGAGTGCACAGCAGCAGTCATGCCAGGCAGCCAAATGAGAGAGGGGCTGGGCCCAGGAGTATACACACACTGAGACAAAAACACTGTTTGTGGTTTAAATAGGTATTTAATTCATACAGAGATTAAGAATAGTCATTCAGTCCATGTATCAGTATCCAGTTTATCAATCCAGTTATCAAGTCTCTTTAAACAGTAAATACAATGTCTTTATCTGCTTGTATATCTTCTTCTTAAGATACCTTTCTCTCAAGTACTAACGCTGAATCCACAGCTCACCAGTAAACAGTCCTTGTGTTCAGGTGAAATGGTATCTTGCACAGTAGCCTCCAAAAGCAGATAGACGTTCACAAAACACAGTAGGCAGCAGACCTGGAACAGTAACCAGGTGCATCCAGAAACCGGACTCAGACAGTTGCATCCAGAAGCCGGGGCTATTACGTTTCCCCTCCTACCTATAATACTGCCTGCAACCGCACCCACAATGACATTGCAGTTTCTTGTGCTTAAAGCTACATAGCACTTAATCCTAGGTTTACATATTTATTCAACCCAAACCAGTTGGAGTATTCATATACCCAACACAGTGCTCTCTAAGCAGTTTACAAAGTCAGCATATGGCCCCCAACAATTTGGCTCCTCATTTTACCCATCTTGGAAGGATGGAAGGCTGAATCAACCTTGAGCCTGCTGATATTTGAACTGCCAAATTGCAGGCAGGAAGCAGAAGTAGCCTGCAGTATTGCACTCTAACCAACTGTGCCACACCAGCTTAAATTTAAATAGGCTTAATTTTAATCATTAAGTGCAGTTTCTCATTATCAATATAAATCATCAATTATCAATGTCTGCATTTAATCTAATCTTGCTCTCCATCCTCCAGCCTATTATTGAAAGAAGAGCATATGCTTCTTTGGAAATTGGACGGTTAGGAGAAACAGAGCTAGAACTCTAGAAAGAGTGCAGAGAAGAGCAACAAAGATGATTTGGGCACTGGAGGCTAAAACATATGAAGAACAGTTGCAGGAACTGGATATGTCTAGTCTAATGAAAAGAAGGACTAGGGGAGACATGATGGCAGTGTTCAAATATCTCAGGGGCTGCCACAAAGAAGAGGGAGTCAAGCTATTCTCCAAAGCACCTGGGGGTAGGACAAAAAGCAATGGGTGGAAACTAATCAAGAAGAGAAGCAACCTAGAACTAAGGAGAAATTTCCTGACAGTAAGAACAATTAATCAGTGGAACAACTTGCTTCCAGAAGTTGTAAATTTCCAACACTGGAAGGTTTTAAGAAGAGATTGGATAACCATTTGTCTGAAGTGGTGTAGCCTAGGCAGGGGGTTGGACTAGAAGACCTCCAAGGTCCCTTCCAACTCTGTTATTCTATTCTAGAGCTGCAGCACATGTTCCCTTTATGATCTCCAGAGGCCCTCCCCACAGTGATTTCATATGGTTGGCCAGAAAGAGGAATAGATGTAACCCTGTGGGACACCAAATATGAATGGTTTGAGTTTCAAACAGAAGTATTCCAGGACCAACTACTGGACCACCTGGATACATCTTGCTTTAACTGCTATCCCCTTAACTTTTTTTCGGTATTGTTACTCACCACTGGATGGCATGATTCAAATATTTCACTTAAGAGTATTCCGCATTCTTTCTTTGCAAATGCTTCTCTGAGTGGGTTTAAAATGCAGGGGTGCCGAATATCAGAGCTGTCAACACACTGAATCCAAAAACAAAAGAATAAAAGAAGAATGACTGTAAGTTGGTATTCCTTGAGACTACCTGTAAGGTATACAGACATAGACTCCTACATAACTGCATATTGAAGTAGATACTGAATCT
Organism: Pseudonaja textilis; assembly: GCF_049901715.1. Taxonomy (NCBI): domain Eukaryota; kingdom Metazoa; phylum Chordata; class Lepidosauria; order Squamata; family Elapidae; genus Pseudonaja; species Pseudonaja textilis. Next base: position 237,768,293 of record NC_141990.1, read on the forward strand.
CAAACAAACAGCTTGAGTTGAGTCAAACAGATAGTTTGATTACTGATCACATGGAAATATTAAATGCCTAACAACCACCAAAACATGATGCATACTGGTATATTGTTATACCTTCTGTTTTTGTTGAAGCAACATGTTGGGGGAAAGTTGAAGAATGGAATCATGAAAGATGTGTCATATTTTTAATTTCTGTGGAAATGTGATTTTTTTTGGTATAATTCTAATTCTTAAAATTATCATGAAAAGCATGAAAAAACATGTGGCTGTGATCTCATACACAAAAATTCCTTTACAGGTAGTGCCAAAAATCTATAATACATGTTAGCAAAAGAATGTTGAAGATTTGAAAAGCTAACTGACATGCATAAGCAGCATGTAATTCCCTTTCTGGGCAAGCAATATTATACTAAACACTGAAACAGAGGAAAAATAGTATGCCAAACAAATTAAAGGAATGATATGAGAAAAAAACCCTAGCTAAAATCTTTCTGAATGATTAGCCTTCTGAAAACACCCCATGAAGCCAAAACCCCATGATTACATTAAGATTTAAATGGAAAAAAAATCACAAAACCGCAACAGTAGAGAACACTATACTTTCAGAGGAATAATGATTAATCCCAAATTTAGTTTGTATAATTACAATGTTTACACCAGCAGCATACATGCTTATTCCAGTTTTCTACATCTGTGAATAAATTTGCATGGCATGCAATCGTTGCCTCTTGTTTTCACCCTCCTTCAACAATGGAAAAATAACTTCTGCTACCAAGAGACTTCTCTGGCTGTGCAGTTTGCAAAGAATCTTCAATGTACAGAATCTTTGAAAAATCAGGATGTTACATCAGGAAATGTTTGGAAAACAGGATTTACAGGTAATGTCTTCGTACTTCAAAAATTCCTACACCTTCTTTCTCCTTGCAGTCCCTCCAATAGTCCCTCTATTTGAATTCATAGAAATCTGGCACCTATATACTATTATATATCGGTAAATATGATTGGTGCTTAATTTTAGGCAATAAAAAACAATATAATGAGGGACCATCCTCCAACACTTTACCTCAACAGCTGCCCAAGCGCTCCCAAATTCTTGTGCATTTGTTAACTCGAAATTTTCTGGAGTTCTCATTTCATTTATTGTTTTGGCGTCAAAATTTCCACATAATCCGGTCAGCTCACCCTAGACATGAGGCAAAATGAATAATTCTTAATTACAGAAATTTATAATCCCAAATTTGACATTATTTTCCACATTAATAACATAGAATCTAGCCTTCCCTTAAGCTTGACAATTGGCTGGGAGACTTTAGTCCAGTAACTGCCTCTCAGTTCAACCCACCTCAAGGGTGGTTGTTATGGGGAAAATAGGGAGGAGTATTATTATTTATTATTATTTATTTATTCAATTTATATGACCCATTTATATGACTCTGGGTGGCAAATAATAACATCAATTGAAACAAATTAAACACAATACAAAAAAAGTAAATATATTCAGCAGCTGAAAATATTATCCATAGATACATAAGCAGGAAACAGGGCCCTTAACATAGTCACGACTCCAGGCCCAGGCACATTGCCAGGTCTTCAAGGCCTTATGAAAGGCCAATGGGGTCAGGGCCATCCTAATCTCTGGAGGGAGGATGTTCTGTTACTGCAAAAAAGATACACCTCAAAGTCCCCACTAGGCTGCCGTTCTTGGACTCAGATCATGACCATCCTGCTGAATTGGATTGAATGGATAGAAACATCTAGAACACAGTCCACAGGTAACCTGGTCCCAAGCTATGAAGTTCAGCCAGTTCCTTCAACCATACCAGAAACACACTGGCAACCAATGCAACTCACAAAGCAGTGGTATTACATGTGTCAAGTACCCAACACCATTTACTGCCCAATACATAATTGCATGCAGCCTTCTCAGCCAGCCCCTTTTTACCTTTTGCTGCCAAAATCTTATGGTAAATTGCTGAATAGTATGTCAGCTAAAAATAACCCTAAATAGTAAAATAAATTCTCCATTAGATTGAATACACATATTTACTTTACATAAATTAAATCTTCAACCTGAAAAAGGTGCTGAAAAATGATGCCACGCTCTTCCAGTGACATCGGTGACATTACCATCCCCCTTCAATCTTATTTTTTAATTGCCAAAGCTGATCACTAAAAATGCTATTCAGTGTAAATCTAAGCTTCTCCCCCTGCCCCTTTCCTCCTTATTACTGTTGTTTAAGCCAATGGAAGACTATCAGAGTGTGAGAAACAGGTTCTTTTTTGAACTGGGTGCACTTTGTTTTGCAACGGTGGCAATAGACACAGAAAAAAAAGATAGCGGAAATTTTAATGCTTGTTGTTATATACAGTAATATTATTTATAGCAAGTATTCGTAACATTTATATGCCATGCAATACAAACAATACTGGTATTGGGTTTCCTCCTAAACCTCCCTCCCAGAGCCTATCCAATCTCTAGCTCTCTGGCTCCCTCCCCTGTTTTTGAGTGGTGACAAGAGAAAGAATAAAAAGAATAGACAGCAATTTACTGCAGTGTGTTCAGCATGGTGTGACCTGTTCAGCCAAACACTTGCTGCTTCTCCATTGGACAAAGAACTCTCTCAGAGTTTTCTGCCCAGTCCTTCCTCAGAGATCAGGACTTCTCCAAAGCTGATCCCCTCCTTCCCTTCTTGGGGGAGCTACAGGTAATGACTTAATACAGTCAGCCAAGTCCCTCCTTCCTATTCTTGGGAGGAGCTCTCATCCTTCTGGGTCTTCACTTCCGTTCTTCCAACCTAGACCTTTCTTCTCCCTTGTTAACCAGGACCTAACAATTGCCCCTCACTTAAGGTTGGCTCTCCAACCTTTCTCTCAAATCACTCTAATCAAGCCATGCAAAGAATTTCCCTTTTCTCTCCTTTTCTCTCTCTCTCCAATTCTGAGGTTATTTCCTCCAGCAATTAAAGAGATAGTGCCTGCCCTCTCATACCTTTGCGCCTTTGGCTGCTATCTCACTGAACATCTCACTGAAATAGTCCTGGCTAGCAACCAGATCAGCTCATCAGCCCTCATGAGAACACTGTTACCCTTGGGGTGCTTTTCCTCTTCCACGTGTTGGTTTACATCAGCAAAATAGCAACCACACCAGGCCATTCAAACCCAAATGCCACAATAACCAACAAACACAAAACCAACTTTCCACTCTTTAAAATTCCATTTATTCCAGTGGATGATATAAGTAGAAACTTAAATCTCTCCCAGTGAAGTCAATAAGGAATTAAAAGTGTTAAGAGAAGTTTTGTCTTACCTGCCACTGAGGCCCTGTCTCGACATGAACAGTTGTTCTTTGATCCCACATTACTGTGATGTGTTCATTAGGAAAATGAACAATGGTGAAAAACCCAGCCTTCCATATATACACTTGCTGCAGTTTATCTATGTAACTCAGATGACTCTATTAAATGTCAGACATGCATAACAGATTATAGGCATTTAATGAAAGTTTCATAATATAATTTCAATATGCGTTTAGGAAAGCAACCATATTATGATTCTGTCTAGATTTAGCATATTATTTCTTATGTGGATCTACTTTTAGAAACATTTGATTTGAATAAGAACAGCAATCCAACAGACACTGGACTTGTTCAAAATATTTTTGGATGTACAATTCAAATGAGAATTACATTTTTATTGTCTAGCCACTTTTAGATCTCATCCACTAGATGATACCAGATGCTGGTATAACATGGTAATCTAAAACAAAAGAAGCAGACAGGTATTGTGTGAGGGAATAGTCCCCGACTTATAACCACAATTGAGCCCAAAATTTCTGTTGTTAAGCGAGACATTTGTTAAGTGAATTTTGCCCTGTTTTATGACCTCTCTTGCCACATTTGTTAAGTGAATCACTGCAATTGATAAATTAGTAACCCATCTAGCTTCCCCATTGATGTTGCTTGTCAGAAGGTTGCAAAAGGAGATCAGATGACCTTGGGACAAAGCAACAGCCATAAATATGAGTCAGTTGCCAAGTGCCTGAATTTTGATCACATGTCTATGGGGATGCTGTAATGGCCGTAAATGTGAAAAACGATTGTAAGCCACTTTTTTCAGTGCTGTTGTAACTTTGAACAGTCACTAAATGGACTGTTGTAAGTCAAGGGATACCTGTATAGATCCATAATGCTTTGAGAAAAAAAGGAAGACTAAAACCTAGATAAACAAGCACGACTAATTTTAAGTGTTTCTGGAAGTTTAAGGATTGCTAATATTTATCGTGCAATATGAACATGAATGAGGGTGTTTTGGGTTTGGTGCATTATCTGCGTATCTTAACTTCTGTTCTGCTATAACTTACCGGATCTCCAGTGTCATCGTCAAATATTATGAGCGATTTTCCTACGTTAATGGAAATATACTTTCTGCAAATGATTCCAATGTTGAAGCAGTTGACATTTTCTATGATGACTGAGAAACTAGTAGTTGAGGAACTCTGCAGAAAAAAATTAAAATAAAGCAGCTGATTCCAATTTGCAAATAGAAGTGCACCTTAGACCTCTCCAACTGTTTAGACTACTTGTTCCTCTTCTTTCTCTACTATCTATGGCATAAACGCAGGAACAGATACTTTGCAAGCTGCCACAAAGAAAAAGATGCCTCCATATCATTCATCATTTAATGGCCCCATAATCCCTTGCGGGGTAGAGTCTGGGCAACTGAATGGAGCTAGCAGAGCATTTACTGTCCAGATGCCTTTCCTGTCACCAATGCGGAGCTTTGTCTAGCAGATATATTCTCATTGGGCTTGGAGAGAGAAATATCTGCCTCTACCTAGGATCGAACTCACAGCCTCCTGATTGTGAAGTGAGAGCTCCACCTCTAGGCCACTGCACCACTCTATGCCACCACATCATTGACCAACCATTAATAAGATTGTTAATTCAGGACTTATATTTTTTAATTCAACAGCCTCATATTGATAAATCTAACAAGATAGCAGTAAGGCAATACATAGAGCTTTCTGATCCCCAAGGCAAAATCTAGCAGATGGAGCTCACTATTAGTATAAGAGCTTGAGTGCCAAGACTTCCTTCCAAAGCTGCAATAATTGAGGACAGGAGAGTCACATAGCTGTTTCTTATCAACCAGAGCAACATTGGATGTCAACATTGCAAGGTTCTCCACTCACCTTTCCAATCTTACCAAATATTCTTTTTTTAACTCAGCCATTTGAAAATAATTCTTTTAGGCTTATATTATCTAGACAGTGAAACTGAAGAGGACCACTAGATGGTAGCAATGAATCAGAAATAGGGGTACATCTTTGCTGCCATCTTGTTATTCCCCCAACACTGTCAAACTATTTCCTAAGACTGTATTACTATTATTCTTCTCATCTTTCTTATTACCCATCTCCTCCCACTTATGACTATAACCTTGTTGCTTGTATCTTTACAATTTATATTGTTTTATTTAGTTTCCTAGTAGGATTTGATTGCTTATTTAGTATCTTATGACTATCATTAAGTGTAACTTGATACTTGATGAATGTATTTTTATATACACTGAGAGCTTATGTCCCAAAGACAAATTCCTTGTGTGTCCAATCACACTTAGCCAATAAAGAATTCTATTCTATTCTATTCTATTCTATTCTATTCTATTCTATTCTATTCTATGTAGCATTTTTTTCCAGCCATATATATGTTTTGCCAGCTCCTTCTTCCATAATTCTGTCCTAAACAAGGAGGAAAGATTCAATGACAAGAAAGATTGCAGCAATTATTGGGGAAGCAACCAGGACTTCCAAAGACTGGTTCCAGGATATGCTGCTTTGCTGAGTCAGTGGCTATATATCTATGTCTGCTCAAATGTTTACATTCTGTGTTTTTCTTCCCATTTGATTCATGTCACCTGCTATTTGGCCATTCTCTTCCTCTGGGAGATTGAGAAGCTTCTGCTTGGTGTTGGTTTGGTTTAGCCTGAGAATCACTTATTTCACCTGGATTTGTACTTATTAATTCACTTTCATTTACTTATTAATACATATTATTACCAAATACAATTGCATTCAATACAATATATCCATATATGAATAGTTCCAAGTATAATAATTAAAATTTGAATGAAACAAACTTATTTTCACTATGAGTAATTAAACTAAATTCTTTTCCTATTCAGTTTGCAAATGTTTAGGTTTCTTTTTAACTGCAGAGCACAATACTTAATTTAAAAACTGAACATGCTTTAAAATAAAGTCTTACCTTAACCAGGTAAACCTTACAGTTTCCAACATAATCAAAAGATAGGCCATCAAAGGTTCTATAATGGCGATCTCCGTATGTAGTACACATTGATGGGCACGGATGGAAATTGCATTTAAATGAGCCATGACTGCAGATGCTAAAACAGGGCAAATTTATAACAGTTACGTCAAATATAAACGATAATCTTTATATATAATATTTAACCAAATAGCATGACTCTGTTAAAAGTATGCTCCTACAAATTACTGATAAGTCCATTGCTTCAGAACTTGTACAAAGTTCATGTACATATGCAGCTAAGCTGATATTTATTTGAATAGAAAAGATCTATGTAAGTAAAGCAATTCATTTTCAGAATTCCTTACAAATAAATTATAGTTATTCTTATGCTTATAAGACTGCACATTCTAACATACCGTTGTCACGGGAGAAATCAGTTATATCATGACATCCTACATTCAAAATAATAAAACATTTCATTAATTTGATTAAACATGTATCTTATATCAGAAACTAAATCCTTCAAGTAAAAATTATAATATACAAACTGACTTAGGCAATCTAGTTCAACTTCTTTTATTGCTATCAACAATAATTTTAATTCAGATTCTTATTTTAAGGTATTTTAATGGCATAGAAGCAGAGGTCAAAAAACAAGTAAGACTAAACTGATTAATTTACACAGTTAAGTCAGTAATTTTTTATTTTAGCTTTTTCTTCAATGAATTTTCAATGTGCTGATTGGTGGCATGCATTTTTCCTCTGAATATACAGAAGATGCAGCTTGCTATGACACCTGTCTTTTCCCTGTTTGATATGATTAGATCAGGAAACATTAGTTTTGCATGAATTCTTATTGTTGCTTCCATGTCTCATGTCAAAGGAACTGATTTTAACAATAAACCAAATATAGAAAAATAAAGAAAGTAAAAGCACAAAAGCATAAAATAACAAACTGTCAAAAGGAGGGGAAAAAAACCCTGCATTGTATGAATGTTACAAAACCCATGTCTTGTTTCTTAAGTTTTCTTTCATTTTTTTTATTGTTCAAACACTGAGTTGAATTCCGCAGCAAATGAGCAAAGTCCATGATTGTTGACTATCTAATTCCTTCTTCTCAACCCTGCAGCCTCCATTGTATCCCAAAGCTCTGCCTCAAAAGAGTGGGGGTTCTTCAAAGTAGACTCTGCCATGGACTAGGGGGCACTGGAAAGATGGCCTTGCTGTCCCTCCTCAATGAATGAGAGAAGCCACTTCCACTGAAACAAACCTTCCACTGAATTCCATACATTGTCTCTAATGGTCATATAGTTCTTACAAAACAACAAAGCGGGATGATTTTAAAAGTAGACCTGGCATATTTCAAAGCAGCTGACATAGCATCTTCCTATACACATACTTCTTTTCTCAATATTATTTGTATAAGACAAAATAGGTCTACCATCACATGTAACAGTGTAATCTGCGTTACAAGTGACCATTCAATCCTAGGCCTGAATATTAGGCTTTTTATTTTATTTTATTTATTTTACTTTATTATTTTATTTTATTTAAACTTTTATTTATATGCTGCCCATCTCATCGAGAGGTGATTTGACTCTAACATGTAAGAAAAAATCAATAATTATAATCATATAAGATAACTTTTCATCAGACTTTGTGAAAATTCCAAAAAACAGGCTGTGATTTAATTCAGACAGAAGACCTGAAGTTAATTTCCTACCCATTTGTGGAGGGAGTTTATACTGTGATAAGGATACATTTCTTAACAAGAACATAAAAGGATATACCAACAATTTACCTATTCTTTTGCACTACATATTAAGAATTATGTTTACATTTCTCAGCAAATACTTTTTTTTTTCTTTAAGCTGAAAGCAGTGGCCTACTACTGTATTTTTCAGAACTGCCATCAGCCCCCCGAAATAAGGTTTTTGGAGGCTTTTCTTCTACTCTGTGTTTATATGCCAACCATCAATGATAGCTAAATCTGTACAGAGGTTTGGGAGCAAGGGAGGTATCTGGGGGATCATTTACCTTCCTGCCAAGTGGAGATGGCTTGTAAGTTGCTTCGCCAGTCGCCCAAAAGGCTATAAATGTCTTCTAAGCAGGTATTGAGGACCTGACAAAAGGCAGATGTAGTCAGTCAGCACAAGGCTGGAGTGGGCAAAGACATCCAGACAAGGCATGGATGAGTGCTGACTGGACCTGCTTACCCAGCAGAATCAAAAGGCCCAATTAATAGAAGTTTGATAGGAAAGTAAGGCACTAAGGGTTGAAATATGGCATTATGTTACCGCTTAATGTATGTTGTGGGTTTCAGTAGTGCCATATCTTACTTCCTTTCTATAATACATTCCTGTCAGTCCTGGTGACAAGATGCTACTTTAAATATTTTAATAAAATTGTTCACATGGTTCATAGGAAAATCAGTTTTCAGTTTTTGGCTGATAACCCTAGATGAAACTGTTTATGAAAAGGAGTAGTGAAAGAGCTAGGTTCTTTAAACAAAAAAAAAAAACCTGTGAAAGTGCCAATGAAAATTAAGGGGGAAATTATCAGAAAGTTCTTACACTCTTGAACCAAAAAAAACCTCTTTTGAATTTAAATTTGAAAAGGTAAAAAGGACTAAAGTGGAAAAAATTATTAGCCTCACATTTTGAGGAGACTTGGAGATAAGCTACAGCTTACATATTAATGTATGAAAAAATTATTGTATAATTAAAAAAATAAAAATAACATAGCCTTGGCAGGATGGACTTTAAGAAGAGAAGCCTTGGTGAGGAAACTATGTGTCTGACCCTTTCTTTTTTTCCCCAAATAATTTTGGTGACTTTTTCCCCATCATGGGATTTAAAGTTAAATTTGTAAAAAGGAGAAAGTGTCTGCTTCTGTATTCATAACCCTAATAAAATATTTTAATAGTAATCCCTTTGTATTCATTCTTTCCTAATCCATTTTGGAACCACTGAAAATTTGTTTAAATATCTATGTTAGTGCAAATGAAATTTGAGTCCATTAAGAAGAAAAAACAATATTCAAAACTATCATATTACAAGTCATGTATAAAATGAACATTAATAAATAAAGGAAATTATTTCTACTTACCAGGTATGGCAAGAAGAAATTACTTTGTCCCCAGGAAAATATTCTTTGCCTTTCCAGGTACATGGGCATTCATTTGGCTTGAAGCACATATCACCATATTTAAAAAGGCTGTGGAAACAGCAGATAGGCATTCATTGTCAGTTATAGTTCAATACTATTAGATATAGATGATAAATGATAGGTAGGTAGGTAGGCAGACAGACAGATGATAATAAATAGGGAGGCAGGCAGGCAGGCAGATAGAAAAAGTAGGTAGGTAGGTAGGTAATAGGTAAAAGAGAAAAACCTTACTGCAGAGAATAATAAGACTCGTAGTATTCTCTTTTTTAATGCAAGTATGTATGCTCAAATGCAGCAAAATCATATCTATCAGTTTCAGCTAAAGAACTTTTCAGCAAACTAAGAATTGTGAATTGTGACATTTAATAGCATCATCAGAAAATTGTAAAGTGCATATTTCCCCCCACTTTTTGCTCTAGAAAAAATTCTGTGCACTTTAGGCAAAGGTTCCCAAGGAGATCTGGATAACCAGATAACAAAATGTGACTATGAAAATATGTTTTGCTTTACTGATATATAATATCCTGAATAAAATCCAATATGCTCTACAGGAATAGGAGCTATAACTAAAATAGGGCAGCTGGTATTCTTAGCATTAGGACAGTTTCCTTTGAGTTAAGCTTGACTCCTCATGACTTCATGGACAAACCGTGTACTTCCCTTGGCAACAATCCAGAAAGGATTTGCCTCTATCACTTTTGAATTAACCTAAATCACTGACATTCTACAGTAATCTCCCATCCCAGTAATGAATATTAAGCCACATTCTGCTTAGCTTTCAAGCCCAGGCAAGATTTTGTCTTTCTCAGGTAGCATCAAGTGTCCAATTACAAAATTACTATCATAAGAGATCTACCAAAAACTCAAATCAAATGAAGATTATGAAAAGTATTACACCATTATACCAATGTATTATACCATTTATCGGAAATGCACACTGTAAAGAATGGAATAAACATTACTGTGTTGCAAGTATAATGAAAATCACTCTCCACATTATCTAATTAATTATCTACGAAATTATCTAATATCACCCTATACATTTCCCTTCCCCTTTCAGAATGGCTTCTTCTGTCATGCTGATCTCTTTTACAGCTGCGGTTATGTAAATAGGGAGGTATGTGGGACTCACAGGATTTCAGAGGGTGGGTTAATATAAGACTGGGCATCCATCTCAGCTAAAGCCCTCACCTTTAGACAGCTGGATACATGCTGATTTCCTATACAAGAGCAAAAGCAACAGAGAAATTGAACTATTCAGAAAGCCCTTGTTTTGGTGCCCACCACTTCAAACGTTTGCATATCTGTGATGGAATGTGCACCTGGAGAAGAAGAGCACAGGAGAGTTTTGGCAACAAAAAGCATTCCCATAGACGGGTCCAGATTAAGAGACTGCATAGTCTCTAGCTGGAGGTGGGCGGGAAGAGGTTCAGGGTAGCCACACCCTAGAATCTCCAAGAATTTATCTAGTGGTTTAGAAGGTTGTAGTTTTAGTTTGGTAAGATTCTGTCTATTAGATGAAAGCAAATAAAGAATTAGACTCAACTGGATTTTGCTGTGTCATTTTTGGGATTGGATCTGATCTTATTAGTGTTTGAAAGCAGCGCAGTACTAAGCCCTGTAGAAGAAATGAACACTTGTTATAGTTTTCAGGTTGTTGGCAATGGGTTGACAATGGATTGTTCTGGGCTGTCTATTAGTATGTCCCAGTTATAATGTTCCTGGATTCCAAATGCAAGATTACAGTCATTGCGCTTAATGCAGTGTTTCCTCAGCCTTAGCAATTGCTGGTTGAGGAATTCTGGGAATTGAACATCTTAAAGCTGTCAACACTGGCTTAATGTAATAGCTCTATCACCAAATAAAAACAATTAAGAAGAAAATGTTTTCAACAAAGCAGAAAAATAGCTCTCACCTAGGATTCTCAGTAATAAAAAAACAAGTTTTCAGATACAATATTTTTTTCTTCTAATATTTCTTCGAGAGCATTTTTTAAATATCCTCTTAATTCTGGAGGAAGAAACCCCAAAATATATTCAGTGAGCATTTTGAAGCTGGTTCTTGATCAGCAATACCAGAGCAATCTTGTACTGCTTTATATTTAATTAAAAATATCCAAGAAAAAATAAAACATAGTCTTTCTCTTAATTTTAATTCATATTCCTGCCCCACAAAAAAATCTGAAGAAAAACATGATATATATTATATTATATTATATTATATTATATTATATTATATAAAATTTCAATAAATCAAATCCAAGAGGAAAGGGGAAAAGATGCAACATTTCTTTGGCTATAACCAACAGAATTACAAATAAGCTAATATAAAAAGAAATCTAGTTAAAACTATTCTGTTACACTATTACTATTGTTATTACTATATATGTTAATATTTCTTTTTGTTCTTTCTTTGCTTTTTTGTAAATGATATGCCCTGACCAATACACTGTATTCAAAACACTATATATAACAACAACATCATAGTTTCTCTTTCCTTTTAACATTAGGGCCTTATTTAAAACTTATTAAGACAGCCCTCCCACCTTTTCTAAACTACAAAATTCCCACTGGTTTATACTACCAACAAAAGAGGTCGCATTCAGAAACAAAGAGCATCACTTTAGCCAGGCAAGACAAAAGTGCAAATTTTATCTCTGAAATATAATCCTACATAAAACAAGTGCTAACAGCTTTCTCTTTTGAAAATCCAGGCAGACAGATTGATTTCAAGGATCTAAGAATTTGTAAAAAAGAAGATGCCATTCAGATGACAAATGAGTTCTTTTTACTATGAATGGCCATTATTCACAAAGACAAAGTTTGATGTACAACTTACAGATAAAATTAAATGTAGGCACTCACTTATAAATGCTATAATTTGACCAATATACTATTTAATTTTACAGTCACCTTAATCAGGTGCCTTAGCACAAGATTTAAACAATAATCATAGCCTGGCACCATTCCTCCATCCAATGATAAATGCACTTAATTGTTGTTCACTTTAAAGAGTTATGAAATCCTAGAGGGGAAAAAACCCACACATATATTTATTACTAATGGCTATTTTCATTGTTCTAAAGAAACAGAACAGAATTACTACTTCATGTGTTTGGTTCTTGAGCTTCAGAAGTACAATCTCTAAGATGAAGAGTAAAGATTTCATTACAAATTATTTAGAAAAATCTCACATTTGTTGAGTTCTGGTATATGAAGACACAACCACTAAATGTAACATGCCTATTGTACTTTTTCTGCTAATATTATATTGAATGCAGTCTATAAGTTCAAGGCTTTCTACTTGAAATACCGTATGGATTTAAAAAACAAGACATTTCCTTTTATGATAGATACTCAAGGCTATTTTAATGTTATATATCTAATATATGTGCATGATTTTGAATTATACCATTTTGGAACTGCTGCCTGTTCAATAAAAAATACAACAAAAATTATTCATTATTTCACTCCAATAATAACCTAAAAGGACTCCCAAAAACATGGTTTCAAAATTAAATTCCTTCTATGCAATTATTCCCCTAATTCTCTCTGGCCATTGATAAGAGACATTCTTGGATTCCATTAAAATTATTTTTGTATGTGTGTTTGTGGATAAATTAGAAAGTGATGATTTTTTGCCTTTTCTTTTTTTAGCAAATGTTCCAGGAATTTATTTAAGCTTCTTACAAGTTATTTGATCTGTTATGCCATCTGTTCGAGAAGATATTTTAAACTGAGGGCAAGAAAAACATTTCAAGCAAAACAGGCATACATACAGATTGCCACAAAGGATTCAATATTTCATTTTCAAATGAGTACTAGTGATGATTGCAATATTCAGAATTGTGAGTGGACAGAGGAACTTGAGATATCCTCTGTCCTCAGAGTTATTTTAAACTTTGATTATGCTGAAGTTTACCACAGTGCTTTATTACAGGACTATGTAGCAGATAAGACTGCTGTCCTTTCTACTCCTTATGGCCTTTAAGGCAAGGGGTTTCCAACCTTAAGACTTGTGGACTTTAACTCCCAGAAGTTAAAGAACCAGGAACCCTGAAAACATAGTTTAAGAGGTATTTTTCTGTTTTATCCAACCATGACATACATAGATGTGCCAACCATGACATAGATGTTATTTCTAAGAAGCAGGATTCATTGGGAAGCTACCACAGATAGAAAAACAAATGATGAACAAACATCAATGTTGTCATAAAATTCAGTGCTAATTATTGCCAGAAATAGCAGCTCAAGAAAGTGAAAGGAACATGTCTGGCACCTTGGTAGGATAAAACTGTATCTATGATTTTAATGAGTTTTTATTTTTAGACAGACTGAATATTAAATATAGATATTGATATTCATGGAGTATCCTGACTAATGGGAAGCATTGTACAAAACACAAAATATATACTTCCTTCTGAGAGATAGAGTTGGCCTATATGTATAACCCACTGAAGGAATAGTTCACAAGTATGAGGCCTTACAGAATGCAGCCCTAGATACGGAATGTTTACTGAATCTGTGAATGTGTGAAAAACAATCTCTCTGTGCAGGGCTTGTAGATACAAACCCACATTCTCTTCTCTCTTCTTTAGAACTACTACAAAAGTAGAAATTTCACAACTTAAAATCATAGTTTTCCAGCTAACTACTTTTAACAAAATAGAATTCTATGCATGAAATACAAAAACATAAAACTTCACCAACATAACCATGGAACAACATTAATGGGAAGGAAATATCTTGTTCTAAAGAGACAAGACACTGAAACTCAAAGGATGTGAAGGAATAAATACAAGTATTGTAGATAGATACTTGTGGTGCTTAAACTTTTGATTTGGTTGTATTTCCTCGTGCTGTGGGGTCTATGACAATTTGATGGGGCCAATTTGCCATGGCCATCTCAACACGGGAATAACCAACTTGCTACAGTCAACTCACCACAGGACAACTCGCCACAGTTAACTTGCCACAGGATAATTTGCTGCAGGACAAGAGTTACACTAATATCAAAGAAATGGTAGAATAGAATTGTTAAAGAATGTGAGTTGGCTGTGGCAAGTTGTCCTGCAGTGAGTTGGCTGTGGTGAGTTGGCCATGGCCAGTTGGCTTTGTCAAGTTGGTCATGGCAAGTTGGCTGCAGTGAATTGTCCCATTTTGCTTGCTGTGTTGTCTCAGCGTAAGAAAGAAAGCAAAACTATTCCTTAGTTCTGGAGCTGAACATGTTCATTAAAGGTTTTCAATTATTTAAAAGGGAATGAGAAATCATACATGAATTTGTATGCACTAAGTGCTGATGGAAGTGGAAGCTATGTTGCATGATTAAAAAATAGACTAAATATTATCTGCATATTTCCTTACTTACCCAGTGGGACACATGCATCCAGAAAAGCATGGAAGTTGTGCAGACATAGTAATATTTAGCAGTTGATTTTCACAAGTTCTCTCCCTGCCAAGTTCCATAGTTGGTGGATTGCTACAATTAACATAGATTTGCTCTTCAGGGCAATTGTGATCTAGAAAAATACAGCATAGTCAATTTTCTATATTCTATAAAACTGTTCAATACAGAGGCCTAGCAGTAACATATTTTAAGAGGTTTGCACAACTTTATGGTTATGGAGTATATAGCTATTACCTGTATCGTTAACATATTTCTCACCAAAATTATAAATAATAAATAATAATAAATAAATAAGACTTTCTTAAATTATTTCTGCTCCAGTCTTCTTGCATATAGATCACACATAAGTATGCGAGAAGACTAAGGTCTGGACAAAAGTCATCTGTGTTAAATTTGTTTTTGTTTTACTTTACATACCAGTGTTGTCTTCACAGTTCATCATCCCATTTCTGCAGTGGCTGCGGAAAAATTGCAATAAATAAATAAAAATAAAAACATTTTTTTAAAAGTTGGAAATCTAACCCTATGTCTCTTGGAACAAACAAAAAATCATCAGTTGTTTTCACAAATAATCTTTAGAACCATTCTTGTGCTAGACTATAGATTACATCGGACAACATTTTTTTTTTAAAGTTAGTGATTATGACAGACCTTCAAACTGAACACCAATATAATTTATATCATGTAGGAATCTTGAGAAATATGAAATTCACTTTTAATAACTAAAATGCATTTAATCACATGTTTTCAACAAATGCTTGAGTTCAACAGGAAGTGTTTTCATTTGTACTTAGTGTCTGATAAATCTTATTGTAGTGCCACCCAGAGTCAGTTGGTTGAGTTAGACAATCATGAAAAATAAGTAAGTAAGTAAGCAAGCAAGCAAGTAGTCAGCCAGCACTGATGGATTCCAGTTGTCCTAATGCCATTTTCCCATTATACATTATCCTAGTGAAAACTTTCACCATATTCATCACTGACTGCGTCTAGTTTTTTGGGAAAGAAGTCCAAGTGTGAATGCGGCAAATGAATCTTCAGTGACATGTTGCATTTCATGGTCTTGTATGCTGTAAGAAGTTTGTCAATCAGCTAAATGTAGTTTGGTACTCCGCAGTTGCCAACAAAATTCTCGATGACAACCTTGAATGCTTTCCAAGTGATTTGTCTGGCCTCATTAACAGATCTTTGAATCGCTTGTCACTGATGATATATTGATCCGTGGACCAACAAAAATGCCTTGCTTAATCTCGCCATCAATTATTTTTGGAAACCTCTGCCTAAAATAATGAAAACCTTCATCTTCCTTATTCATAGCTTTCACAGATTTTTTCATCAGTCCAAATTTTATGAAAAGCTGAGGCAAAATAATTTTATAAGGTCAACAAGTGGTTCATGTGACATGTTTTTCTGTCGTGGAATTAAATTATTTTAGAGTGGTTATTTCTTTTTAATGTAATACTATTCTCTTGCATGGTTGTCCCATTCACATATGTTGCAAACAGTACTTGGTATATCCAAGCTGCATTCCATGCAGCAAAGAGGCATTACTTTTAGAGCTCCACAGATATTCAAGTTGTACTTGGTGTACTGGATGCGCTTCAACAACATTCCATGTTTTTGTATGTTTCTTTCATGTGTGTAGCACAGCCAATGAAATGTGCCCTGGTGCCATCATGTAAAAATAGATTTTTATAAATGTATGTGATAGGTTAAATTACCAGTTATTTTTGTGATTAGCAAGCAAATATCTATAAGACACACCCAAAAGTGTTCAGGAAGCAAAATCTTTGTTGTCCACTATTATGTGTTAGAATAGAAGGTAATGTTTAAACATAAAGTGGATATCTTGAATGAACAAGATTTGAATCATGACAGCACAGTCAATAATAAAAGGAAGGTACAAAAAGTATTTGAGGAGATAAAGAAGTGACTGAGTTGGTAAGATATTAGAGAACTGAACCTCCTCAGCTGCCACCCTATCTCAGACTCCTACTACCAGTCATCCCATCCACCTTGTAATGAGAAATTGGAGGCAGGGGGGAATCTTTGCCTTTGGCAACATGGTGCCTCATGTAAATCCCTTTCTTCTTTCTTTAATAAAAAGAAAAATAAATCACAGACAGAAAAATTTTCTGAAGAAAATTCAGCATCCAACCATATCCTAAGGGAGATGACAGTTAAAAATTAGATAGATAGATAGATAGATAGATAGATAGATAGAAAGAAAGAAAGAAAGATAGATCCCAGTCAGTGGAAAATTGAGATATATGTAAACTTGACTGGAAATATGAGAATAACTTACCACTTTCCAAAAGAAGTGATTATATTTTCTCCAGGGGGGTAGTCAATACCATGAAAATAGCATGGGCATTCATTTCTATAGGGAAAATGAAAACAAGTACTGAATATTATTATACCATTTATATTTTATTTATAAAGAAAACAAAGCATTCCAAGCAAGCATTATGCACTGGAATGCTTTCTTAGCAAGTAAAGCCTATGTACAGCCAAGTAAGATGGGTTACAGATATACAAATGATAGCACATAAGTACTATATATATTTTTATTTTTAAAATGCTACTTTAAAAAAAACATAGCATGCAAACATAGCATTCTTCCTATCAGAAATTATAATAAAATATGCAGAAATCCAGAAAAAAGTGATATAATGACTACAGACTTAGTCAAATCAGGTAAAGCTTAACTGCAGCATTCTGTTTGGAAAAATCAGTCAATGTGTTTGCTATTGTTTCTATCTACAGAAATGATTTTTTGATGTAACATAACTGGTGTTCCCTTTTAACCAATACAGTTACTAGATAATAAAATCCATATTATGCCACCATGAAATAAATTATATTTGGGGAATATTTCATTAGAATTTTAGAAAAGATTTGACTCCCGAAGTAAATATAATTATTTATGACATTAATGACCAAACTCTACTAATGCTACCTAGTGGAATGCTAGAAGAGTGAGGGACCACATCTCCAACTTGGCACAGTGCAGGGTGTAGAATCATTACTATCTCTCGTGCCCACCATTGCTTTCTGTCCAGTTACTCAATACATTAGAAATTTGTTTTTCAGGTCCATTTATATGAAAGCTTGAAGATTTTTTCCACTAATTGCTTAGTTCTGAAAGCATACAGTTATAAACAAATAATATCAACCTAATACAACGTACTGTGGCACACATCTGTCAGTTTTGATGTTCAGATACAATCCAGAGGGGCAGGTACAGCCTTCAACACAGTCACCATTACATGCCTCTGGCACGGAGAATGCTCGGCAGCTCCTACCACAGGTAGATACACAAGTACTGTATTCCTTTGTATCTTCACATGAAAGAGCTGATCAAATGAAAAGAAGAAAACTTCTCATGTTACAAGTCAAATGCATACGCGTTCACTGAATATAAGATGCTGTTACTAAATACTATGTATGCTTGCTCAGAAGTTAGTTCCAGCAAATTTAGATTAGGCACAAGACTTGAGCATACAAAACTATTTCATTAGCAATAAATTATGTTACTACATGAACTAAAATCTGCATTACATTCAACATTCAGTGTAGATTTGAATCATTTTCTTATTTTTTTTTCTCCTAGTTTTGGGGATGAGTACTGAACACTTATTTAGATTTTGCAGAGTGATTTCTGCATAGCTCTCATCTCAAAATGGCAAGAAATCATGCATATATTTTCAGCAATTTTGTTCCAATAATTGTTTCACACCAGAAAGGCAGATTCAGATCTCAGAACAGCCTGATTCAAGAATGTCTCATGATGAAACATTTGGCCTAACCTTAATCCGGGAGACACAATCCTAGTCTTGCCATCATAAAAATCCCCTCCAATAATACAGAGGCTTTTTCACATTTTAGGAGCAGAATACTACACGATAAAACATCTTGCATTTACACAAGTCCTGTAAAACACTTCCAATCACTTTACAGGTGAAGGAAGCTTTCATCTTCCTTGCACTCCATGTTTGCCATACTGTGATATAAGCAATGAAAAAAAGACGGAGGAAAGAAATCTTTAACTGCAAGAATTCGTAGAAGAGCTCTAGCATAATTTTCTACTGATGCCCACAATTGTATGGAAACAAGCAAAGAAATTAAGTTCAGGTATTTTACCACTTTACAGGGTTTAGGACAGTTGCTATATTTGGATATTGAAAAATAACTTACCACATTCTGGGACACTCCTCCGGAAATTGATCTCCACTCCAAATCTATGGCACAAGTGGGCATAATGGGAGAGAGCAGAACACATACAGATCTGCCCACACTTGCAGGTGTCTCTTCTACACTGTTCAAAATAGGGGAGAGGACTCAGATAGGTATAGCATGGCGCAAAGAGTTCTTTGGTAATGATGCTGCAGGCTTCTGTTGCATAAGCAGCTGTCAAAGTAATAAATAGAAATAACCAGGTTTTAGTGTGAGATCCTTTAATTTAAAAGCATTGTAAAGCCTTTTTTTTTTTTTATCCTGGGGAACAAAAATGTCTGTTTCTGCTTCTCTGATAACCAATACAATCACTGAGGGAGCTTGTAGATGTAAATTGTATTGACTTCTTTCAAGAACACTTGAATTGCAATCACCATAAATACTTTCTCCTTCTCTTCTTCATACAGCTCATTCTTTATTTATATTTAGAGCACTGTGGGGATCATGCCACACTAAACATATTGCAGAGTTATAAACGATAGTAGCTCCATCAGATGATTATTTATAAGGAATGCTGAGAATTCTATTTTAGCAATATCTGAAGGGCTACAAGTTCTCCATACAATAGGATGACCTGCTTCAACAATTAATCACTGATTTGCTGAACATAAATTCTGTTATTTCACATAAAAATACTAATAATATTGCAATGCAAATAGTATTACAAAAAATAACCTCTAAAGCTCTATTGTTTTGTGGGAGTGACAACAAGGAAAGATTTTAATCAGGCACCTAATCAGATTTTTGAAATTATTATTTATATTTTCAAAAAAATCAGTACTTTTTAATAATTTGGGGCAATTTAGAATTTATTTATCTAGCTTAGCCATAAAAGGAAATAAACCATTCAAAGCCTGAATTACAACAACACCGAATGCAACAGAAATTAAAGATAAATGGTAATTATAACTTTTAAAGAAATATCCATAGTGCTGCATAGAGCACCATGAGCAGAGCATTATAAACACTATCATCTTGTTTTTATAAGGATACTGGGTTAACATATATATTTGGGCCTGGCTTATCTTAGATATTTTCTTAACATGTGTGATTGAGTTTAAAGTTTAAGTGCCTGCATACAAACATCACAGCTTTAGAAGCCCAAAACGAACCTTAAACATTAAACATTTTCTCATTGTTACTCTCCATTTCTTTTTCATTCATACTTACCTGCTTGTAAATGAACATCACATGGATCTATTGATGAACTGTCATACCCAGGACTACAGGATGATGATGTTTTCCAGGAATTTCCAAAAAGCTGAGGTGTAGTTTCTGGCACTCCAACTGGAGATCTTTTTTTATTGATTTTCAGCAAATAATTGATTTTGAAAATAAGCAGTAACATCAATTAAAAACACATACTTCAATTGTGAGACGCATACAGTGACATTAATAGAGTTGACTGTAATGTGGTCCTGGTATCAGGAATCTATACATCTCCTTCAGTGGTGGAATTCAAATAATTTTACCATCGGTTCGGTGGGCGTGGCTTGGTGAGTGTGCTTTGTGCACGTGCACACACTTTGCGTGCATGCGCATGCCAAATGCACACTTTGCACAGGCACAGAGGCATTAGCGCAGGCGCAGAGGCGTTCTAACTTGCCTCCTGCAAGCCTGCAGGATCCCAGTCGCTTCAGCAGCTGCCGCATGGCACTCTTCTGTGCCGCGCAAAGCAGCTGCGCTTCAAATTTAGAGGATAAAGGTAAGTATGGGAGCCTGGGTGAGTGGGTGGGCCCAACAGCAGAGCAGCAGAGATAACCAGTTTGGTCTCTGCTGCTCATTGCTGCTACTAGCTTGGCAGAACGGAGCCAAAAGGGTAGAATACCACCACTGATCTCCTTGTTATAAAACTTTATACAAAAATATTACTTAATTTATTACCCCTTGTAGAGAAAAGGAAAACAGTGTGACACGTTAAACAATTGAGTTTGCATAGAGTTTGCGTGCAAAAATATTTCATTTTATAAAAAGTTAGGCAATCCACTTATAACTAAGTGTGACCTTTCTAAATTTAAATTGAAGGAACTGAAAAATACTAATGTAGCCATTGCTCTAAGCAAATGCTTCTCAACATTGGCGACTTTAAGATGCATGGACTTCTCCATGCAGGATGGGGATTACTTGGAGTTAAACTCTATGCATCTTAAAGTTCATAAGGTTGAGAAATACCACTCAAAATTATTTAGAATAGGTTTTTCAAACTATGTTCCACATAGAATCCTAGCATTCTAGTATTCTTTGAAAACATGATGAGGCTTTGTTAGAGAAAAAGTTCACTGAAATACAGCCAACTTGCTGTCACCAGCATTTTGTCTCTTAATCAGGAGTTGAGAGATATTTTGTGGGGGGAGGGGCGGTGACTAACAAATTCTGTTACATTTGATCTGGAAGTTACCAAAATAAAAAACAACCCTGTATTTGAAGAGTCAGATATTTAGAAATGTTCAGAACTCTGTATATGAACATTGGCCCAAAATTTAGGATTAAGAAAAAAAGCCATGTGTAGGAGCCTTCTTCATTGCAACAGGCTGCTTGATAAACCTTAGATTTGCCAAATTATTGCTAACAATAACAAAGTATAAGCTAAGTAATGTCTGCCATCCGTGGGTTGGGGAACTTATCTGCAAAATAAGTATTAACTATGTTACAGTATACTTACTGACAGCATATAAAAATATGCTCTATACTTTGCTTTAGTTTGGCAGTATATCTCCTATTCAGTGCTGATAGCATTATGACAATGGGATTAAAAATATTAATACTAGAAGTGGAGAATATTTAGAGTATTAAAGAATAGATGCAAGAGAATTGTCTTTATCTAAGCAACAGAGTTTTGTGAGACACAAGATTAATAATAATAATAATCATCATCATCATCACCATCATCATCATCATCATCATCGATACATGGATAAAAATGTTAAAGCCAGTCTAAACGTGTGGCTGTTTGTTCAATGAACCGTAATAATGAAGAAGCTAAAGTGCTCTGGGACTTTAGAATTCAAACAGGCAAGCACCTGCCACATAATACCAAGTATGGATAAAACAAAAAAAAAGTCTAGATAGCAAATGTGGCAGTACCTGGAAAGAGCAGAAGAGAAAGAACGGGAGAAAATCACAAAATACAAAGACTTGCAAACAGAAGTAGAATGACTCAACAAAGAAAAAGAAGATAGAACCAATAATAATAGGCACCTAGGGTGCAATCTAAAAATGGTAGCACTACTTGAACACCATTGGCACCAACAAAATCACTACGTATCAGTCAACTGCAAAAGGCAGCTTTACTTGGAAGAGCTTACAACCTGTGACTAAACCTTTAATGCCACCAAACAACAACATCTGCCATTCCAGATCCATAGGAAGGATTAAATAAGTTGATAAAAACACAAATCCAGTTTAAATATCTGACTGACTACACAGTGAACCATAATAATAACTATACTGAAAAATCACAAGGGTTACTTAAAGTGAATGTATGAAAATATAGTTGAAAAAATAGTCAAAAATGATCAGGTTAAAATATTGTGGGACTTCCAAATATCGACCAATAAAATCTTGTTTTAGGACACACCAGATATAATTGTGGCTGAAAGAAAAACATGTGGGGATAGTAGAAGACAAAGAATTGTAGGAGATCACAAAGTATCAAGATCTGAAAATCAAAACTAAAAGAAACCGTAATTTTTTGGCAAGGTACCCAGTGTGCCAATAATCGCTATGCTGGTCACAATGTTTATTGGCACACTGGTGCCATGCTAACAAATCTTGAATAGCACTTACAAAATCTGTGCACTTACAAAATTTCCATCTGCCAATTACAAAGGGTCATACTGCTTGGATCTGCAATAGGTTGTCAGATAGTTTATCCAGCACCATTTTAATTTTCTTGTCATTCAAGACTACTACCCAAAATCATTTCAAATGAGTGGCTTACAAATGTGTCTATTTCTTTTCTTCTAATAATGATTTAATGATAATCAATATTTACTTTATTGAAAAATGGCACTAATTAAAAACTTTTTTTAGTATTTATTAACATGTATTTCTAGCTCATACATACAAAAAATCATCCTGAGTATTTCCATTGAATGTTCCACAGAGGCCAATAGTGTCATCTTTCCATTGAGCATCAGCTTCAAGGTAGAGTCTTAAACCTTTCCAGTCATAAAGTATTTGTAATCCAATGTATGATTTTATTTGTAAAAATACAGAGAGTTTTCTAATTTCAAAGGAATCTAAAAGACAAAAATAGAAGATATGTCAATAGTAACCTCAAATACTGTTGAAAAGCTAATTTTATTTAACAGATTTAACAGATAATCAGAGTTGGAAGGGACCTTGTAGGTCATCTAGTCCAACCACCCACCCAAGCGGGAGACCCTACACCATTTCTGACAGATGGCAGTCCAATCTCTTCTTGAAAGTCTCAAGTAATGGCGCTCCTACAACTTCCGAGGGCAAGCTGTTCCATTGGTTGATTGTTCTCACTGTCAGAAAGTTTCTCCTTATTTCCAGGTTAAATCTCTCCTTGTTCAGTTTCCATCCATTATTCCTTGTCTGGCCTACAGGCGCTTCAGAAAATAGCTTGACCCCTTCCTCCCTGTGGCAGCCCCTCAAATATTGGAAGACCGCTATCATTTCTCCCCTGGTGCTTCTCTTTAATAGCCTAGCCAAGCCCGTTCATTGTATGTTTTAGCCTCCAGTCCCCTAATCATCCTGGTTGCTCTTCTCTGTACTTTTTCTAGAGTCTCAACATCTTTTTTATAATGTGGTGAACAAAACTGGATGCAGTACTCTAGATGTGGTCTTACTAAGGCTTTATAGATTGGTATTAGTATTTCCCTTGATCTTGATTGCATTAGCTTTTTTGGCTACTGCTGCACTCTGCTAGCTCCTATTTAGCTGGTTGTCCACTAGGACTCCAAGATCCCTCTCACAGTTACTGCTATTGAGCCTGGTTTCACCCAGTCTATATGTATACTTTTGGTTTTTCTTGCCTAAGTTTAGGACTTTACTTTTCTCTACATTGAATTTTATTTTGTTAGATATGGCCCAGTGTTCTAGTCTGTCAAGATCCACCTGGATCTGGAGCCTATCTTCTTGGGTGTTAGCTATTCCTGCCAGCTTAGTATCATCTGCAAATTTGGTAAATTCCCCTTCTATTCCCTCATCTAAGTTGTTAATGAAGATATTGAACAGTACTGGGCCTAAGACAGAACCTTGTGGCACCCCACTGCTTACTTCCCTCCAGTAGACTTAGACCCATTAAGGACTACTCGTTGAGTACGGTTTGCCAGCCAGTTGTGAGTCCATCTAGTGGTGGTGCTATCTATTCCACTTTTTTTCTAGCTTACTAAGAAGTGGGTTGTGGTCTACTTTGTCAAATGCCTTGCTAAAATCTAAATATATTATGTCCACAGTATTTTGCTGGTCTACTAATTTAGTCACTGTGTTGAAGAATGAAATAAGACTGGTTTGGCACTGACTGCAAGTTATTACTTTACTTGTTTCTAGATGTTGGTAGATCTGTTTTTTTATTATCTTTTCCAGTATCTTCCCAGGTATTGATGTTAGGCTGATTGGTCTATAGTTTCCCGGGTCTGTTTTTTCCCCTTTTTTGAAGATGGGAACCACATCAGCTCTTTTCCAGTCCTCTGGTAGTTCTCTGGTGCTCCAGGATTTTTGAAAGACATGGTGCAGTGGTTCTGAGATGACCTCTGTCAGCTCCTTTAAAACTCTGGGATGTAATCCATCAGGCCCTGGTGATTTGCTTTCATCAAGATCAGACAGGTGTTCTCTTACTATTTTTTTGCTTATTTTAACTTTTATTTCTCATCTGTCTTTTACAGTTATGTTTTTGGTGGGTTGAGCTATAGTTTCTTTTTGTGTGAAGACGGATGCCAAGAATGAGTTAAGCAGTTCTGCTTTTTCTCTGTTGCCTGTTACTTCTTTGCCATCTTCTCTCTTTAGTAACCGACTGTTTCCTTGATTTTTTTTCTTGTTATTTATATGTTGGAAGAAACTTTTTTTTATTATCTTTGACTTTTGTTGCAAGTCTTTGTTTGTTCTGACCCTTTGCTATCCTGACTTTGTCTTTGCAGATTCTGGCTATCTGCTGATATTCTGCCTTAGTTATATGTCCTTCTTTCCATTTTTTGTCCTTGTCCTTTTTTCTTTCAATTTGCCAGAGAGATCTTTGTGTAGCCATGCTGGTTTCTTCTTGGATTTCTTGTTTTTCTTTCTCAGTGGTATTGTGCTGGTCTGGGCTTCTATGATCATACTTTTCAGAGTTTCCCGAGATTCTTGTGTGGTTTTCCCCTTTAGGATTTTCATCCATGGAATCTTTCCCAAGTTCTATCTGAGTTTATTGAATTCAGCTTTTTAAAAATCCAAGACTCTGGTGTCATTATGTTCCATTGCTTGTGTTTGTGTTATGTTGAATTCTAGTATGACATGGTCACTCTCACCCAAGGTTCCTGCAGTTTCAACTCCCTCTATCACTTCTTCTCTGTTTGTAAGAATTAAGTCCAGTATGGCTGGCCCTCTACTTTCACCCCCTACCTTTTGGACAACAAAGTTGTCAGCTAGGTTGGTTAGGAACTTATTTGATTTCTCACTTGGTACAGAATTAGTTTTCCAATTGATATCAGGATAATTGAAGTCCCCCGTTACTATTGTTGTGTATTTCCTGTATGTGATTTGTTAGTTGGCTGGCAAAAAGGACATCTATATTTTCTGCTTGATTGGGTGGCCTTTAATATACACCTATGGTCATGTCATTCTTTTTTTCTTTTATATTGACCCATATGCATTCTAGGAGGTTTTCTTCTTTGGTTTCATGCATTTAAGTAGCAACATAGTGGTCCTTTACATACAGTGCAACTCCACCTCCTCTTTTATGGGGTCTGGTTTTTTTTGAATAGTTTGTATCATTCTACCAATATGTTCCAGTCATGAGTTTCATCCCACCAAGTTTCTGTTATTCCAACTATATCATATTTACCTTCATGTTTTCGTAGTTCAAGTTCACCCTGTTTGTTCCCCAGACTTTGTGCATTTGTATATAGGCACTTGAGATCTTTATGTCTGACATTGTGTTTACTGTCTACATAACCTGTGTTGTGCCTGCCTGCCCCTACTTTCTTGCCACCTGTTTGATTAGTGCACATGGTATGGCACTCACTATTAAATGCTTGGTTTTGGTTGACATCAAGGTTGATAATCTTATTTATCCTTTGATTAAAGCTTGTTAGAGATGGATCACCATAGACTCAACATTTTAAAAGGTTCACCCCAATTCAAGTTTACACAGACTCTAAGTTCATTTCCAAGTGGATGGCCCTGATTGTTCATGGTAATGATGGCCTTAAACCTAAACCTTGGTTGCATCTTCAAATATTTTACATCATTTTGTATAATGAAGGAATGGAATCATTTACTGTAGGATTGACTTTACGGTATTTATGTTGAAGATATATAGAATGTTTCCAAAAATGATTCATTTTACCCAAGATCCTTCAGATTTAAGCTGAAGCAACTTCCTCCACCAGTAAAAAAATAAAATCTTCCATTTGGGGTTCTTAGCTGGGATACAAACAAAGGAATGTAATATAGACTACTAAACCCTTGAACATAAAACCACATAAAATATAATATATCCTTTAGAATAGAGAGGTGACAGCTAACCTAACCACTGCTGATAAAATAGAAGATTGATAGATGACATGGAATGAATTATCATACTTGCGGATAAGACCATGCATGGATAAGCTGAACCCAATTTGGGTGATAAATTTTTGAGCTTAAAATTCTCAGTTTATTTGTGAGTATATACACTATCTCTTTTTCTATCTGAATGATGATCTATTACTGACTTATTCTACTGCAATATATTAGTCACTTCTCATTCTGGCCAAATAGAGAATTTAGCATAAAAATAGAAAGAAGCTATCTAAATTGCACCAAACAAAGGACTATGAAACCTGTGACTTCCATAGCAAACAACATATAACTAAAATCATAAATTTCCATATTTGTAATGTTATTTTTATTACCATTTGTTCTAACTTACCATCAATATATGGAAGATTAACTTTATATTGATCGTGTACCAAAACATCTCCTGAATGGGTCAGAGTTACTTGCCTCCTAAAATCTTGACTGAAAATAAGACTGATTGATTGAATACATGTTCCATCATGATTCTAGAAAGATGATGAAAACAAACAATGCCTTAAAATAAAGTGGAATTTATCATGGATCAAGGTATAAAGTGTAATAATTCTCACTGAAAAAGAAAACAGTTGTAAATGAATATGAGATGAGTTATGACCTCACATATAGTTGCTGCTTCACTTTATTTAATTCAATTTCGATGCTGCACGACTCTGACTCAAAGCGGCTCACAATATAAAAAACAAAACCTGAATACAATATACTACATGACATTTACAATAAGTTAAATAAGTTCAGTAAAAGAAATTACATGATGGAAAATCCAGACATCAAGCACCAAAATGTATGAAGCATTTGTCAAACACACCTGGCAAGTAGTATCATCCAAACATCCTACCCCAAATTTTGGGAAACAGCCAAGTCTTTAAGAACTTCTTTTTTTTTTTAAATAAAGTTTTATTTGGGTTTACACACATACAAAATACAAGTAAAACATCGTTTTTGAAAATAGCATGGTCCCGGGTTGAACTTCTTTATACAGACACAAAACTCAATTTCATGCTCCTTTTTGTGTTCTAATCCATATCTTATACTATTCTACGTTTTCTATATAGTTTTTCCCCTCTATTAATTTTCTCAATTTTATTTTGATTATTTCATCTCAATTCAAATCATTATATTTATACTTTTGTCTGTTCTGTTTCAATTTCATATTATCTTTTCTCATTAAACAAATTTTCTCCTGTAGTTACTAATTGGAGTATGACACCTTTATATCTTTTAATTACATCCATTCAACTCTTATTTAAACTTCAATATATACCTTAATGTTATGACCTTCAATATTATACACAATATATAACTTCCAATCGAATTCTGCTTCGTACATTCTTATAATGCACACTATATTCTTTTAAAAAAAGATTATAAATATATGTAATTATAAACCCTCATTCCATTCCAATTCAGTTCTATCTTTAATAATCATTAAAATCTTAACATCTTTAACACTTCTTTTCAATTAAATATCATAATTCCTTAAAGACACATATAATCTCCATAATTAATTTTCCCTTATTTCTCTTCACGTTTTGTAAATAATTAAATATTCATTTTGTTACATTTATTTATTGACAAGCATTCCACTGAATTACGATAGCTATTTTATCAGACATTTTAATCATACATTGTTTCATATTTTCTAAAATTATTTCTGTTTCTAATATAACAATACTATCTTATGTACCTTTGCAGAATCCCTTTTTCCATTAAATTTTCACCCATTATTTCTAAATAGGCCCTGTTTCTTTATATTTTGTTTCTGTCCTTTTCCTTTCTTTCTTCCCTCTAATCTTCTCCCTCCCCTTTTTACCCCCTTGTCTCTCTACATCTAATTCTCTCTTCTGCATTTCCCTCTTCTGTTGCTTTCTGATTTTATACTTATTTTTCACTCTATTTGGGGGGGGTTGTTTTTCCCAATCTTAAACTTTCCATTCTCTTTCCCCCTTTCCTTCCCCCTCCACCAAAGATTACTTGTTCATTAAAGATGGCTTCTTCTTTGTCGCAATCTTCTTGTTCTGCAGGCATTTCTTGTTGTTTCTCATAATTCCAAATCTCCATTTCTAAAAACTGAAATACGAAGCCAAAAGAACCTCTCCCTTCTTGTGCATCTTCTTTGTACTTTTTAAGTTCCATTTTCAGTTCTTCTAAAAGTGGAGCCATTTTAAACGGATTTAAACAACCACTTGATTGATTTTAGTCATTCAAATACAATAACCAAAAATCCAGAAATCATCAAGTAATCCAAATAGTCCCGAGTTATTTCTTCTTATTTCTTTTTCTACTTTCTCTTCCTGGGGTTTTTGTTGCAATATTTCAGTTAAAATGTATCTTTTGGAAGTCTTGTTGAGATTTTGCTGCGAGTTCTTTTTAATTCCAGGCAGTCTCCTCCCTTCCAGATCCTGCCCTTTTATTCTTTTTCTCTCCTTTCCTGTTTTCAAAAGCTTTTGATTATCCAGAAATCTTTATTATCCCTTTGACTTTTTATTTTCAGCATTAAATGCCTATTAATGTCAAAGTGGATTTTTTACCAATTCTTGCTTAAGTCTCTTAGCTGTCAGTATAGGAAAAGGAGAGAAAAAAACCAAATCTTTTCCCTTTTCTCTCTCCTTCGCAGCTTAAAAATCTTCTTAGGGAACAATGTTATTGTTTTTTTTAATAGTTTCAATTCCAGGATACCTTATTTGTTGCTTTTGCTGTTTGACCCGGTCAACCAAAACTTTCTCTTCTTATCTTCCTCCTGCACATTCTTTTCCGGTCAAGTTCTTCTTTGTGGTGGCCCTTTCTGACCACCGCTACAACCGCCTTCAGGAAAGGGAGTAATGGCCAGCTGGGGAGGAGAGATGCGGCTCTCCTCAACCTTGTAGGCAGTCTCCCCCCTCTTCACCACCTCTACAGGGTGGCATAGCCCCAAAACCAGCCGGCTCAGGGCGCTCCAGCGGCGAGCACGGATAGAAGCCTTGCAGAGACAAGGTTTCAGTCTGTCGCTGAAGAGGCTCAAACCGGAAGACAAGTCTTTAAGAACTTCTGAATGTCATCTGGTTGGGAATTGTCCAGCCCTCAGGAAGGACCTCATTCTAGAAGACAGGCACCACAACAAAGAAGGAGTGCTTCCTGTGTCCCAAAAGATGGCATTAATCAAAGAGACCCAGAGGATATCCACTCTGTCCACTTATAATGGTTGGCAAAACTACAGGGAGTCCTCAACTTACAACAGTTCATTTAGTGACTGTTCAAAGACATGTTATTGTTGTTAGCCACGAAGCCATGTCTGACCCATCACGACCCCATGGACAATGTTCCTCCAGGTCTTCCTGTCCTCTACCACTGCCAAGAGTCTTCAGGATCTGGCCTTCTAAAGTACAGTCAGGGTTGATCTCCTCTAGGACTGACCGCTTTGATCACCTTGCAGTCCAAGGGACTTGCAGGAGTCTTCTCCAGCACCATAGTCATTAACTTACAACAGTTCATTTAATGAATTTTTGAAATTATAACAGCATTGAAAAAAGTGGCTTGTGACCATTTTCACACTTATGACTATTGCAGCATCCCCATGGTCACATGATCAAAATTCAGACTGACTCATATTTATGACAGTTGCCGTGTCCCAGAGTCACATGATCATCTTTTGTGACCTTCTAATAGATAAAGACAAGCAAAGCTAGATTCACTTAACAATCGTGTTACTAAGTCAAGAACTGTAGTGATTCACTGAGCAACTGTGGCAAGAAAGGTCGTAAAATGGGGCAACGTTTACTTAACAATGTCTCATTAGCAACAAAGGTTTGGGGCTTAATTGAAGTTGTAAATCAAGTTTTAACTGTATGGGAGACAGGCATCTTCTTAGACAACTGGCTTTATAAATAATAAACAGCATTAGAACCACATTAGGAAAAAAAACCCTGTCAATCAATGCAGTTCTTGAAGCAAAAGTGGTTCTGGGCAGGCCAAGGCAAACCCACCTCTGCTCATGCTGCTAAATTCTACACCAGTTGAAGCTGCTGAGAAGTCTTCAAGGCATTGCCACGCAGAACACTACAATAGCTGAACCATGAGGTGACAAGAGTGTGGGTTAATGTTTAGAGGGCTGCCTGATCCACAAAGAAGTGCAACTAGTACATCAGATGGTACTGCACTACAGCCCACTTGACCACAGCTGCCACCTGTTCTTTGAACAGGACCTATGAGTCTACAAGGACCCCTAGATTCCACATCACTCCTCAATGGGAAAGTGCAAACCTAGAATAAGGCCTGCAGGCCTGGGGTAAGAAAGGCCAGTCAGAAGAGTCATAGGCCACCAGCAAATTCTCTCCTTAATAAACACGGGGATCTGATATCAGTGTTATACTTAGTTATAAAGGTTGCTGCCATCTCAAAGTAATGTCTGAGTAATTCAAAACAAGGTATGACGGTAATAACGGACATATTGTAGCATTACTGAGAACTATGGAGTACTTTCTAGATGCAAATATCTTAAACATAAAATAGTTCTAGCCATGTTAACCAACAAAACACAAAAAGTGTCACTTCCTTTTTTCCTCAGGTTTAGAAAATTTATGAAATTTGTATATCTGAACTTGCTTTCCAAATTTCCTGGCAATGTACTTTTACAAATTAATTTCATTTCAAAAAACAATTTTATCCCCAAAACTCTATGAAAGGATTGGAATCATTTTGAGTCCTCTTTTTCAAACACAAATCTCTAGTTGAAATTTTGCTCTTATTATGTTTTTAAAAGTATCATTTTTCGTAAATAACTCAAAGCCAAATATTTGAAATTACAGCTTTCACAACTCAGCATGTTGAGTTTCTATTGTAAAAACTGCTTTTTCCCAGAATAATTTAAGCTATCTTGGGTAATTACTGCCTCTAGATCTTATCATTCCATTTTTTATACCTCTTTGGTCAGCTAGTTAGAAAGTGGTGATAGACATGCTTCACTGGAAGACAGCCTGCTTTATTATTACATATCCTCAATCTAAAATACACAGTCAAATGATGAAAGGAAACCACTGTAGACCCAAATAGTCTTATCTGGAAATCACATGACAGTTTATGAAACACTTTAAAACTATTCAATCAAAAGCGGAATCTAACAAACCAGATGAACATGAAGGAGCAGCACAATATGATTAAACCATCCACCTCAAGTAAATAAGAGAAGTTAAATGAAAATCAATACTATCAAAACCTAACTCAAAGAAAGCTGTGTTTCGTTTCGTTTTTTGAAGTTAAAATAATTCTGCTGTTTTATTTTGAGGAACAGGCTTGACATTTCAAGCGTTTAAAATGGGAAGGAGAACTCAGTTCTACCACACCATAAATGCAATATAAATTTTCTGGCTCTTCTAACAATAAGGAATTTCTCAGGGCTATACTTTAAACCAACCCGCAGTCCATGGACTGGTACCAGGCTGCAGCATGTCAGAAAGCGGGCCGTGTTAAGAAGCGAAGCCGCATCTGCGGGATTCAGGCAGCATGTGAACCAGGGGTGGTATTCAGCAGGTTCTGACCAGTTCTGGAGAACCGGTAGTGGAAATTTTGAGTAGTTCAGAGAACCGGTAAATACCACCTCTGACTGGAGATTTTACAGTATCCTTCCCCTGCCACGCCCATCAAGCCACGCCCACAGAATCGGTAGTAAAAAAATTTGAATCCTACCACTGATGTGAACCACACCTCCTCCAGTCCGCAGAAAAAACCTCTTTCCATGGAACCAGTCCTTGATGACCAAAAGGCTGGGGGCTGATACTTTAAAGTATTTTTTAACTTAGGGAGGAGGATCCATATTATCTATTCTTATACTATTTTGCTTCTTCACAGGCCACTTCCAGGTACTATGATTTAGGATTGCTATTCTCTTGCAACACTAGTCACAGAGGGGGCTTGCTCTTTGTTGTTTTCCCCCATTTCACTCTGCATCTTTTTTCTTCAAAGGTGAACTCTCAGCTGAGCTTGTTTCAGACATGCGTTTCGCACTCCTTTATTATTTTAGTTATTTATCAAATTTATATGCCACTCATCTTGTGATTCGAGGCGACATTGAGCAGATCTCCATATCTGCAACCTGGCAACATAATCAGCAGCTAAATCTGTTTTAAATAGGTGCCTCCACTTACTCACTCCTGCCTTCCAGGCTAAGAAGGGCAAACAGTGTTTATTTTTTCCCATGAGCAAAAGATGTTTGGTAGAAGGCGAATCAAAGTCAGAAAAATCCACCACTTCTTTCTTTAATTTGCCCTGCATTAAATCCATAAGGCACATCATGCCTGTGTCTTTAGAATGGAACTTCTGTATTGGATCCAAAGATCAACATTCAATCAGAAAGCAGCAAGAGATGTATTTCTCAGAAAGATGACTTAATTTTTAAGCCATCAGCATGCTTGCTTTTATCAGCTCACCTGTCCACAAGGAGCATTTTGTAGAGTCACAGCAAATTTGTCAGAGACACGACTTTTTGCCAAGATATATTGGCAGGGTGCTTGAAAAGTAAACTTGCGCCCATCAAATGTCATGAAGTGAATATCTCCTGAAACTGAGCACTGAGCTGGCAACAAAGAATGAAAAAAAAAGGATTTTTTTTCCCAATATGCTACAAGAATGCTTTCTGATGTTGTATTTGATATTAAATGCTGAATGATATTAAGACAACCATACAAGGATTACAAAGATGAATAAAAAAACTGTCTTGCTTATTTTACAGCCGTTTCATCTTTTTAAATAATGATTATTTCCTATAAAAACTTGTTCCAGGCTCATAGCACACATTTGAATAAATCTCGTCCTCCCTCACCTGGCCCAAGAAACAAACATGAAAAAAAGCAATTGTCTATCTCTATTTATTATATGAGTAAAATAAATGTTAAGACACCAATTTGGTGTAGTGATTAACGTACTAGGATAGAAATGAGAAGGAGGCTATGAATTCTAGTTTCCCACTAGACACAAAGGCAACACAAAGGCAAAGGTGTGGCTTTAAGCCAGTCACTCTCTCTCAACTCTAGGAAGGATGCAATGGCAAAAACCATTTTTGAAAAATTTGCCTAGAAAACTGCAGGGGCTTATTCAAACAATCTGAGATGATCGAATGAAAGAATACATACATGTATACATATTATTTTTATACTGAATTTCCACATGGAAAATATTCACAGTTCATTATTTAGTCGGTGTGAAAGATATCTATGTCTAGATTTTTAACAGAGTGTTGGATCTTCTTTTAGGAGAATGATCTAAGCTTGTTCCTTGGCAGTGTTCCAGAATTGAAGTAGTAAATTGAAGGGATTTTTTTTTAAATCCACAGCACAATTATGGCACCAAGTGAAAGCTCATAGAAGATGAGGGGACAGAATATGACTTATATTTGGAAAACGAGGCATTAAGAAATAACGCCCAAAGAAAAAGTTAAACAGATTTTAAAAGGCTTGGTTGGTTGGTTTTTAAGTTGGAAGATCTGATCATGGGTATTCTATGTCATTGGGCTCTGCATATTCTTATTGAGCAATGAAATGAATGGTACATGGTACATGAAATGAATGGAAATTGAGTGGAGCTAAACTGCAAACTTAGACATGATGCTCATAAGTAGATAGCTACAGCTTATAAAAGATAGGCAGTACAAAACAAATAGTAATTTACAATAATAGGGTGACGGCTGAGAAAACCTGCAAAAATGTTGCCACTAAAGTTCCAGGCTAGAAAGCTTTTATAAATTATGTACCTGGACAGGTAAGATTAGTGCAAATCCATTTTCCTCCAGAACATGTACTGAAAGAGAAAAAGATTAGAGACTTGAGAAAGCAGCCATTGCATAATACTAAACTATATACTGAAAGCCTCATTTACTGAACTATATACTGAATTGAGCCATAAAAAGTCAGAAACCAAAGCTGAACCAAGATTTCTGGTTGAGTTTATGCTATAAATCCCAGAAAACAATTTACACTAAGGAAACACTAATGGAAATAAATAGATCTTTTCATATTCACCAAGTATATTGTGGTATCTATGGGTTCCTTGTTTGCAATCCTATTAAAGGAGGAGGTTACACACGCTTGGGACAAGAACAAGAATGAATTTCTTTTGTCACAAGGTGTTCAAAATAAAGCATATTACAACATGGATATGTTAATCTGTTTTTTTTAACGAGAGGTGAAGTTTCTTTCAAAAACTACTCTTCAAGTGTGCAATCTAAGAATCAAACTCAATGAAATATAAATAACGAAACATGATACTTAGATAAATATATAGATATAGAAAAATACAATTTTAAGTGCATGCATATAGAATACAATTATTTATAATATAATCTGCCAAGCAATCTTGAACATTTCCACAACAAACCCTACAGTCTGTAAAAACTCACTTTGTATTTTGCAGCATAAAAATGCTCAGCACTGATTGTTTTGTCTAGTATGTATTATTAAAAAAATTAAAAAACAATCCACAGAATTACCCAATTTTTAGCTGGGATTACCCATCTTGTTCCTGATTATGAAACACTCTTTCATTTTTTTTCTATACTCAGAGACATGGCTGCTTCTCTTCTGTTCATAATAATAAATTCAACAACTTTCTCTTGGATGAAAGAAAACATCCCAACAACCCTATGCTTCAAAATACATTCTTAGTATATATCTGTATAAACATACTAGGGATCTTAAGTTCTATAAAATTCAAAAACTTTCTACATTCTTGAAAGGAGAATGTACCACTTAATGAACTTCATATGTTTCTATACAGAAGACTCAAAGTTCTATCATTGCAAAAGTAAAGGCATTCCATTTTGTCGTCTTAAAATACTGTGGGGTTTTTTGTTTTTTTGGGGGTAAGGAAGGCAGTTGAGGAAATGGAAGCACAAGTTACCATAAGATGCTATAGTGAAAAACATCTTGGTTTTGTTATATAACAGGTTATAAATGTTACTTTCAAGCTTTTCCCAAAGAAAATAATTTGTTGAGAGTCAGGGTAAGTTAAAATTTCCAATGCTCTGGAATTCTTCTAAACGTTTATGGGAAGAAACTCCCTTACCTTGGAAATGTAATTTACACACCCATATGCCTTTAACAACTATTTGTCTAATAGTAATATATTTTGTTGTATGAAGTCAGTAAAACTTGCTTAAAATTTTCAGGAAATTATTCACCAGTTATTGCATTCCTCTTGAATAACTGCACCAGTTCTGTGGATAGTTCCATGGTAATCACAAGGGCAGTCAATTGGCCTCACGCATAATCTGTCTTCATAAATAAGGCCTAGAATGTATATTCAATATTAGGCAGAAAATTAGGCAGAAAAGTCATGTAATTGGTAACAACATATTTTTGACTGCATAGTATTTAAAATAAATTCCTTCACAATGCACAATATTATTATTTAGAACTAAGGTTCTGCAAATGTTTTAAATATGAACCATTTCAAATTTGAAAGCCCTCATTTAAGTGTTAAATGTCCTGTTTGAAATGGAAAAAAAAGATTTCAAGCTGCAAAACAGTTTTGCTTGATGGAGAAGTTTTGAGATTTAAAAAGCCTTTTTTAAAGCAAAACATTGGTTTTAAGTTTGAAATACTTTGAAAATGTTTATACTTCAGATCATATAAAATGATTAAAACAACCTGATTCACGCTTGGAAGAGGGCATTTCAGATTCAAAATAATTCATATCTGAAATGTTTTATGCTGCAAGTTACTACTTATTTCCTATCATAAAGGACAAGTGTAAAAATATGTTACAAACAAATAGAACCATAACAATATTCAGATTCAGAGAGGAAAATGCATTTTGAAACACACAAGGGCATTAGATTATTCCCCTGGGTTGATTTTATCTATTCCCCTAAGGATTTACAATTTCACTAACAACATTAACTTGGGTGACAAGCTCTTGAAATATAGCTTTTTAGCTATTCTGCTGCAGATTTGCAAGAATGCCACCCACGCAATAGCCATATTACCATCTGGGCAATAGCATCCATCAACACAGGGAAGTTCACTGTCAACACAGTGCGTTTTTTGGCGACAGGAAAATGGGCAACAGTCAATGCATTCATTGTAGACAAGATGCTCCTCGCATTTAACAACTGCAAAACAGAAGACATAGGGAACGTTACCTGATTTATGTCATTGTTTCAGTTTCATTTAAGAAAAGAGTTCTGTTCAAAGATTTATGCCTCTATAAATCCATTAATGCTTTAATGTCTCGAGATTTTTTTTTAATATTGAATGCATTTTTTATTTTAAAAATGATACGTCATTTCCCTTCCCTGCAACCAATCATAGATGTAGATTTTATTTCTTATCTAAAATGCTTTCCAAAACTACGGCTGAACCAAATATAAAATCATTTGCCTAACATTTGAAACAATGTCTGCAAGATACTACAGGCTTATGCAAAAATAAGCCCATAAGACTTTTCTTTTCTCACTGCCCTCATTTTGGTGCACAGCACACAGTAATTGTATCTTCCTTCTATATGCCCCCTATAATCCCATAATTTAAATTACTTGTAATCTTAAAGTCTGGATGTACAAGAAGGATTGTTGAATGGAGATAAGGATAATAGATACAAGATGTTCACTTCCCCAGATGTCCTTGTGCACTGCTTCTGGGCAGCTAAGACAATGGGAGGAAATAGATAGTAATAGCAATAGCACTTAGATTTATATGCCCCTTTACAGTGCTTTACAGCCTCTAAGCGGTTTACAGAGTCAGCATATTTATACCCTCGAAGTGGTTTACCCCCAACAATTTGGGTCCTCATTTTACCCATCTCAGAAGGATGGAAGGCTGAGTCAACCCTGAACCAATGAGACGCAAAATGCTAAACTGCTAGCTGTCAACCGTCAGCAGACGTAGCCTGCAGTACTGCAATCTAACCACTGCACCACCACGGCTCATAAGATATATATGACATATAAGTACTGAACACTTCAACAGAACATTGGTTTTCTACTTTTGGGGGGAATGAAATTCATTCAATTCTGAGTGGCTCAAGGTGAACTCAGTCTTCTATCCTTCCGAGGTCAGTAAAATGAGGACCCAGATTGTTGGGGTCAATAGGCTGACTTTGTAAACCACTTAGAGAGGGTTGTAAAGCACTGTGAAGAGTTATATAAGTCTTAGTGCTATTGCTATTATCAGTCAGGATCAATGTTAAATATTCTTATTCCTAACTTGATATATTATATTATGAACTATTGTACTAAGTTTCTGATCTGATATACAAATTTTATTTATTTATCTATTATAACAATACACGCAGAAATATGGTTCTCGCCGGTTTTGTATGCTACTAATTTATCTAATCATTACCATTCTCTGTTAGTAAATATAGCAATTCACATGGGGGGAACATAGGAAACTACAGAGACTGGGAAATATTCTGAAACCTTCAATGCCTACCACATTGCTCAAAATGAGCCCGCCATTCGTGAAGTGGTTTTCCTGCTTGAGCACAAGTCCTTGCATATTCGGTTAATGCACGACACCAAGTGGTATTATCAATGCCTGACCTTTAAAAAATTAAAGTTAACGTAACATCTCTGGCTCTATTTTTACAAAAGAGCAATATGATAATATTAATAATATCGTTATCAACAATCCAGAGATATTGTTGAATAGAATAGAATAGAATTCTTTATTGACTCAGTGTGATTAGACCCACCAAGTATGATTATACCAACTGTATGCATTATTTTATTATTATTTTGAGCAATGCACAAAATCAAAACAATATTGTAGTGTTTTAGGAAAGATATTCAGAATAACTCATAACATCTAAATTCAGACAAAGTGGCTTTAAAAGTAAAGGTTTTCAGTCATATCCAACTCTAGGGGCAGTGCTCATCTCCATTTCTTAGCCAAGGGAGCCAGCATTGTCCAAAGACCCTTCCCATGGTCATGTGGCCTGCCTGACTATATGCCAAGACTCATGGAACACTGTTATCTTCCCACCAAAGTGGGAAGTATTTATCTACTTGCATTTGCATGCTTTTGAACTGCAAAGTGGGCAGGAGCTGAAGCTCACCCCATCACATGGCGCTTGCATCTCAAACACAAGCTGACAAGCTCAGCAACTTTAACCACTGAGCCACTTCCCCCGTCATGTGGCTTTAAAAAAATAATATTAAAATAGATTAATAGAATTCTTTATTAGCCAAGTGTGATTGGACTCACAAGGAATTTGTCTTGATGCAAATACTCTCAGTATACATAAAAGAAAAGATACATTCGTCAAGAATCATAAGGTATAATGTAAATTCACAGTTCAAAATGGCACACTAAACTGCAGATTTGTTCTGAAGAAAAACTCAGACACAAAGGTATAAGTAACAACTACTTCTGGAATAACAAGCTTAAGCTTGTTATTATAGAACTAAACCATGATTTAATTTTAAATCAGAATGTAATCAGATAATGAGAATTCAAAATACATAAATTTAGATCAACAATTATATCAGTTTGTTCCATTTTCACTCAAAATAAATGAATACCACTCTACAACAATTGAAAAAGAACCAGGTGAGAATTAAATACTTAGCCAAGATGAATTCTGTTATGTACATATACTATGTCATCTTGAACATATTGAGAACTTGCTCCTAGAGATCATGATGCTGTCTGGGATATGAATAGTGTAAGAACTGGAGATAATGATATAACAAATAGACCCATGTGCATTCATGAGCTTTTCTGGATCTTAGCTACCCACTTCTAACTCTGGACTTCAAAAAAATGGATACTTACATACATAAATCATTTGTGCAACTGGCCATGAAAGGAAATGGGCTCACAAATTCATGACATTCTTTAAAGGGGAACCAGAGCAATACACTGCATAATATGTATGTCCTCTGAAAAGAGAAAAAAAAAGTAGAGAAATGTTGTTTTAAACAGTATCAAAATAAAAAACAGGAAGTTAGAAAATATTTATAGACCCCTCACATCCTGGACATAGACTCCTTCCCTCAAGACAGCACCACAGGTCACTGCATGCCAAAACTAATAGATATTTCTTTCCCTCGTGCCATCAATCTGTTGAGCATATCTAAAACCTGGGTCTTCTTTGTCACAATCCAATAACCACTTCACCATACTTCACTGATTACTCCTATGACACTTTCAGCATTTATAAAGTCTTCTAGGCCACAGAGTTTCTCAACACTAAGTCAGTTATGATACACACACACACACTCATGTGTGTGTGTGTGTGTCAGTATGGCAGGGATAAAAGGCAATGATTATGACTTCAGAGACCCAAAAGCTTCACATTTAGAATTAAATCTTAGTTTGTGTGGTGTGTTGAATACCTACCTGCAAAAATGCATCAGTTTGAGTCAAACAGGGTGGTTCATAGCTAAATGATGTGCCCCAGGAACGGATGTTCTCCTGGGGAGGATTTTCTCTCCAGCTTTCCACAAATTCTTCAATGTCTTCCGTAATTTTTCCTAGGGAGCGGAAATACACGAATGCATTGCAGGCGGGAAGTTTGCTTTTATCATCATTGTTTTCTTTCACAATTTCCATCTAATTTCTCAAGTAATGTTAAATTAGTTCTAATTATTTCTGAAACGGAGTCAATCTTCAGCCATCTAGCCATTAACACCCTGCTTTCTAATGGAGTCATTGTACATATACTAATCAGGTGCAGTGAAGCCAGTTCAAATGCTTTCACTGCTATTGATAGAACAGTATTGTAACATACAATGGAAGTCTTCACGGAGAAAAATGTTGGCATTTATGATGTTTTTTGTACAGATTTTCAAATTTCTTTTTGCATTAGTCCACTCTAGAGATTTTCTGCCATACTGTATGGATCTAACAATCATGGGATGAGTCTCTAATCAACAAAGCATATACATGCAAGTATGTAGAAAATACATTATATAGGACACAAAGTACTAATTATGATCCCACAACATAAGTAATCAGGCTGCAGAGAAGGGTGGCATGAGAAGTTTTCTGCATATACTGTGGAAGGGATTTTTTTTGAGTATAATAAAGGGCATTGTGATTTTTCTCTCTTATTTGACTGATTGCAAGAGTCCTGACCTTCCAGCTCCCATCCATTCTTCCATATAATGAAATATGTATTTATGACCCAAATTAGGAAATCAGGCTATTCAATTCAAAAATATCTTGCTGTTGCGATATTGCCTTTAATTAACTCCTAAACTACATTAAAAATACTGATAGTTTAGTTGTAATGTTCCTGTGTCTTAAATATTCCATACACATAAAACTAGAACAATCTGATAGCTATATCTTTTTCTCTATGTTCAGTTTCATATTAGAATATCTCATACTAAGCTGCCCAAAATAAAATTATTCTTAAATGTTTGGATTTCCCTTAAACCACTCATTAATTCTAATTTCATTTCCCTGCACATATTTATAAAGGACTGCATATAACATAAATATATACTGAGAGCAAACATTAAAATTCAAGTAAATACTCACCATAACTTGTGGAAAGTTCATCTTGTAGAATGGCATTGTTATTACCACATAGTCCATGAGTTTTGCCCAAGTAATCAGGAGCCATCTTAATATAAACAGCAGATACTCCATCCCAAGCTAAAGAGAATGCATACTGATGTCTAACAATGACATATCCAGCTATTTTTTGGATGTGTAATTTCCCTATGGTATATGGTAATTGTATTCTAGGAAACAAAACAAACATCACCATAAAGAAAGGAACATAGCTTTCTTTTCAAATGTTACTAAAGTAAGTCCCATTTTCAGCTTTATA
This sequence comes from Pseudonaja textilis, assembly GCF_049901715.1. Lineage (NCBI taxonomy): Eukaryota > Metazoa > Chordata > Lepidosauria > Squamata > Elapidae > Pseudonaja > Pseudonaja textilis. The sequence continues at coordinate 237,809,857 of NC_141990.1, forward strand.
ATTTTATAACTGCCAATGAAAATCAAACAAAATTACTACCTTCAACTGCGCAGATCTTATTATTGGGTTATGTTCCTATTCATGGAGAATAAGGACACCATTTTGTGTTGAATTGGTTAGTAATAATATTCACACCATGGCTTGGAGAACAATCTTAACTCCCTGGTTTTGAATAGCTATGTTTCTTGTGAGAAGTAGAGCTTTGTGAAAAAGTGTGGAAAGCAAGTAGAAGAGTTTAGCTGCTCTGAAAAAGGGCAGTATGACCCAGAGATATGCCTGGGGCCCATGGAATGGAAATATTTCAAAGAGACTGCACAGCAATTCCTACAGTCTGCTTGGAAATGTAAGTTTTCACTTTTCTAGATTGTTTTTATCCCCCATTGGCATTGAAGGTGTCTTTCTGAAACCCTGCTTCTTATCTTAGTCAGCTATGTAGCTTTTAACAGATCAGGCGAAAATATCCCTGTGATTCCAGAAACATCTGATAGTTAGCAGAAAGTTATAGGAAGTTTTTATTTAAAAAAAATAAATATTGATCTCAATTCCATAATGAATTATATTCACTATATATTGTCCACAAGAATGAAACTAGTCTGTATTTAGAGATTGCAAAGAATACTTACATCTGCAATGTTAAAATAATAGTGTAGGTAAAAATACAAAGGAACATGAGAACATACAGGTACATTTGTTTAACTTACCCAATGCCTTTGTAGGTAACCTCACTACTTAATCTGATTTCTTCTTCTCCAGAAAAATATAAGCTAATGGATCGTTTACAGGAATAAGGAAAAGAACTGCATTCTGGATCATTGTGGATCTGCAAAAAACAACAAGTGAGAGAATAATTTTAAGAAAAATTAGATTACAGTTTGCATACAACTTCAGATACAGGATCCTAAATATAATTGAAATTATAAACATTAGCTCAATACCTGTATCTTAATTATTGCTGAATTGATTATTAACTTGATACCACATTTGGTAATAACTCTATTCCCCCAAATACAAAACAGTATATATAAGTGAAGCTTAGAACATTTAGGTTCAGTCAAGATCCACATTCTTTGGAACTTTATTAAGCTGGGATCTCCGCAGCCTTCAATTTTTGCATGAAACATGTTTAATTAATCTCCAATTGCATCTGCTCCTGAATCTATGCCAAATTTAGAAAGATTTTCAGGACCACAAATCATGAAGCATAAGGAGTTATAAGAGTAAGAGGTATCGACTTTTTTCACCCTCATGCACAGAAAAGCACTTCATACGGGTTCATGAAATCTCAATCAAGCAGCAATAGAAAAAAAAACAGAATCATCCATCATACACCATACACATCATACACAGAATCATCCACCCCTATTCTGGACTACTGGACTAACTACAGTAGTTAACTGATGACACCCAGAGTCAAGGAAAACAACTTTACTACACAACATCCCTTCAATCTTATTTTCACTTACTTGTATGGAAAAACTCTGCTCATCTAATTCACTCTGCCTGACAAGAACATATGTAGATTTCCCAGAGAAAAAATAGTAAAGTCCATCAAAGGTTTCATAATGATATTGTCCCCATGTTCGGCAAATGTTGTCTCGTTCTGTTCCCATGTTATGTACTACAGCAAAAGAGGGAAAGAAACATTCAGAAGCAATACTTGGCTTAACTTGGATCCAAGAAGGGGATGACTGCAAACATATAGCCAGAAATGGGGGGAGGTAATATGTATTTTCACAATATGCATGGCGATACATAGCACTTATGGTTGTTGAGATTCCATTTCTTCTTCAAAATATGACCTGAAAGCTCCAAACTGCAGATTTGTGTCTTTGGGGGAATTGTGTTGATTCTAAGTTTTATCAATCATGTTAAAGGATATTTTTGCATCTTAGGCCATTCTAGGTAAAACAGATAACATAAAATGATATAGTCTCCTTACCTATCTGACATCTTGATCCAGTTGCGTTATATCGACTACAGTTGCACATTTTCCAGTGTATACATTCACCTCCATTGAAGCATGCAAATAAACCTGAATCTATTTTTTAAAAAATAACATGTAATAATTTTGTTACAAATCACATACATTCTAACTAGGTAATAACATGAAAACAGATCATTAGAATGTACCATACCTTTTCAACCAATGTCACAAATCTTCTCAGCTAATAATTATACTTTATGGTATTCTATTCTATATGACAGTGATTTCTGAATATACATTAAGAGGTGTTTTTTCAAGAGGCAATTGGACTTTCTGTTTTTTCTTTGAAGACATTTCACTTCTCATCCAAGAGCTGAAGAAGCTTCTTTGATGAGAAGCAAAACCTCTTCAAAGAAAAACCTGGATGATTGAGAATCTCCATAGACATTAAGAGGGCTTAATGACTTTAAATTAATGCACTTTGGATAAATGTTAGACATTGCAGTAATATTCAATCAAAGTAGAAGCTATCTTGGATCAAATTATATTGAAGGCAACCCCAGAATTCTTTTAAGTGACCTCCATTTATTAACCTACTATTGATTTAGATGTTTCTTTGAACACTTGATGTAACCGAGTTAAACTTAATAAAAGTGAGATTCCTATTCTGTTAGGAATATTCCTATTCCTATTCTTGGGAAGGATCAGCTCCCATTAATTAAACACCTGCTAAATTACATAACCAAATAAAAATAGCATATGGCAATTGTCAAAGCCATTTACTATACTTTAAAGACAGCAGTTCAATAGCCAATTACAGGCTATTTTCCATACAGTTTTTTCCTTGTAATGCTTTATTAATGTTTTTGTTCCCTGTTTTGACTCAACATCTGTTCCTACAAGAGTCCAGCTTATGATGTCAGCTCTGCAGAATTTTAATAGAAATAGTATTCTTGATTAAATAATTCCACCAACTAGAAGTCTCCAGGTACAGTAGAATGAATGTCAATCAATCCAGGTCAAGACTGGAAACATGACTAGATGAGCTAAATCTACTTCACTGTAATGCTACATTAACAGAACCCTTCAAATCTGAAAGTACAAAGTTCCCACCACCACTTTTAACAGCTAGACCCATTAGATCCTTCCTAAGTTTCTTTCTTTGACTATTAAACAATTGCAGGCTCCTGCCTCTTTTGTCCGATGGTTTCCTAGGCAGCATCCAGGTGATCCATGCATTCCATTACCTTGAAGGTCTTTATATTCCTCCCCCCACTTTTCTCTGTTTCCTTCCATCTTTGGGCTTTTATAAGAAATTTCCTTCCCTTCTCCTTTACCTACCTCTGGTATACAATTATTATTTTTATAAAGCAACAAGAGCAAAATCTCCATAACACAACATAGGTTTTTTGTAATTCTGAACAAAATTAAAATAGATAGGCTTCTTCAGGAAATAAAACAGCTCTTTTTTTCACCCTTTTTCTATTTGAGGTAGCTTCATTTAACTTCATACAAGCCATTTATATACATTCTTAGTCCCTGAGATCCTGCACTTCCCAAATTTGACAGGGAAAATTGTTTTAACTAAGAAATATGACAGGACTCAGATTACAGGGTATTATTCCTTGCAAGCTGAAAACTTCCATTTTTGTAAAGAAACAAACAGCATTTGTAAAAAAAAAAAGTACTATATCCCCATGGTCAAAGACTAATACATAAATTAAAATATACCATTATTAATTTCATCTTTGGAAATGAAACAGTACATAGCCAATTAAATAACTTGATCGAATATTCTATTTAAAATCCAGGATACTTATAATTAAGGTAAACTGGCACTCTACTTTATCACAATAATCATTTGGAAACATTACACTAATTCTGCAATTATTTATTTATATCCCTTTTAAACAATATTTATAAACCTCCTCAAACCCTATAGACTCAGGACAATGAACAATGTTTTTAAAAATCTAAATACAGTCAAAATAATGAACTGGGTATCTAAGACAGTTGCCAGACCTTGCTCTAATAGTATCCATTTATCTTGTTTCTAAAGTGCATAGTGCATTTATAATTCTGTTTCATAAGTTGGGAGCCACCACTGAAAAGGTCCATCACTTGGTACATTTTTCATAAACCTCAGGCAGAGCTGCGGACTCTCAACAGGCCATGCACAAATTCCCCTCAAAAGCTGGGAGCCGCCACTGAAAAAATGTGTTACCTGGTATACATTCTATAAACTTCAGAAAGCTCTGGACAACCTCAACAGGCTATAGACACACCAATTGATGAAATGTTTTATACTGTAGGTAATAATCAACACATCAAATTAAGTCAGGAAGCCTACCGATAACTAATAAGGCTTCAAAATGTGTATTATTCTACAAGGATGGCATAGCCCCATCAGCCCTTTCGCTGCTGAATGTTGTGCCTTGCAAGTTCAACTTTGGAAAATGTTCAATTATTTTTTGGGAAATTATATTTAATTTACTGCAGTAAGGTTCATCATACTGATTTTAAAATTCTTCAAACAGTTTGGGAATCTTACTTGATGAATCACAGAATATGTTACGGAATCTTCTTTCCCTGTATGAAGATACTGTGGTAGTGGAAGAACTATAAGATGAAAATCCAGATACCTGCAATTTAAAAAAATCTATTAATTTGAAATAACATATAATTGTCTATTATTCATATGTGTATATGGATTAAAAAAACATACAGTGATTAAGAAAGCTGTGATACAATATTATTTATATTGCAATATTATTTATAATATTAAAATATTACAGTATAGTACAGTGCAGAATCTTAAGTCCTCAAAAATATGCTTTATTTAACATTTACAGAACATATTTACTGTAGTTTCACAATCATGGTGATATCTATATCACTGGAGTTATTTCTTCACTCTTGTCCCCTTCTAATTGTATTTATCTGCATTAGAATCTGTTTGGAACCACTCACTTAATTTCCTTTTTTTTTGAAAATTTCAAAAATTGTGGGGGTTGTGTTTTTTGTTTAGTAATAGGAATCCTTCTTGCATCCCTTAGTCTAAAATATATATCTATATATATACACACACACATATATAGATATATATATATTTGCAGTTATAAAGATAAAAGACCAATACAAATATTCATTAACTTATAACCATTTATTTAATGACTATTCACAGTTGGATAGCACTGAAAGAGTATCGATGGCTGATACTTGCACTTACACCTGTTGTAGTATTCCTTGGGACTTGTGATCAAACTTCAGGAACAGGGTAACCAGAATGTATTTGTGATGGTGACATTTAAGACCTTCCCAGAGGACTTCAACAAACAAAGTCATTGAGGGAAACTGGATTTGCTTAGTGACTGTGTGAGTCACTTAACAATCATGGTGATTTGTTTAATAACTGTGACAAAAATTGTCATAAAATTGCACAACCCATTTAATGGTCACAGTGGTTAGCAACAGCAGTTCTGGTCTGATGATTATGGTTTCTCATATCTTATCTATAAACAAATTCTTCATATCTTATGTTCTGCCCTAATGAACAAAAGTCTATGAAGAGTTATCAGAAAACAAGATAGATAGATAGATAGATAGATAGATAGATAGATAGATAGATAGATAGATAGATAGAGATAGAGATATTAGATATAGATATAGATATAGATATAGATATAGATATATACACACACATACAAATAAACCAACTTTATATTCCTTTCCTTTACTTCAACATAGTAATAATTTTTTCTAAAAAATACAACAAAAATCTCTTTTTTCCAAATCTTTGGTCCTGGTCAGGAAACTCCATTAAGTGTTACCAGAAACAGCAGCATGATGTATTTATTTTATCCTTGATCAAAAAACAAGTCATTCCTTTCCCTTGGATTTTAACACTCTTGATCTTTAATTGTTTTAAATGACATCCCAGAATTTATTTTCATTTTTTCTTTGTCTCTTCTCAGAAATCCTTCAAACTTTAACAAGTCTCTTTTGTAAATCCAAAGTCAGAAAATTATCCAAATCACTCTACTTGTTTGTTCTTTGTACATTCCTTTTAATTATTAAGACATGAGTGAATTTCATTTGTATTTCCAGTGTAACATCTTTTTCCATATCATTCTTACAAGTTGTAATTTTTAAACCCACATTCAAATCAGCCTCAGTCTGCCTTTTCCTGTAAAACTTGTTTGTCTTCTAGAACATCTTTTAACCTTTAAACCTCTGGTTTATCTACAATGGCAGACAATCTCAAGATTAACTTCTTAGTCCAATGCTTCCAAATATCCTTGAATTCATCCAAAATTAAAGTATTTTGCTTCATTTTATATTCAGAAGTCAAATTTAAGTTTTCTTCTCTTTAATTAATTGATCTTTAGCTCTTTCTTGTTCCCTCTAGTGTCCACCCATAGGAATCTCATCTGATCATGTTTATCCCCAAGCAATATTTTCACATAGAAATATTTCTTATAATTAATGTCAAAATTATTTCAAATCCCTCTAGATTTTTAATCCATTTATAGCTTTCTGAAATAAAAATTCTAAGCACCCTGTTGCTGTTTATTCCAATCCCATTTCTCAAAGGATAGAAAGAAGCTCACCTAGTGAATGTTACAAAACTTGCCAAACTGAAGGTTCATAATAGTTAAAAAAGTAATTGAAGTGCAGTTCCAAAATCGATTAAGAAATAGGGCTTTGCTTTATGTCCATATGTTAATGACTATAAGCTTGATGGTACTTTCAGCCATGAGTTGATTGTACAAGCCTTGATTCCTGAGGAGCAACTGTCTGCAGCTGTCATGATTTTTTTTTTTCTAGAGAGATTGAAAGTGGACAGAATTTAACTTCTGGTTACCAATCTCTGCTACAACATTGTCCATATCCTCACATGAAGGTGCGTAGAAGAAAGAGGAACTTTTTCTAAGCCTCAGGTCCAGAAGATACTGGCTATGAGAGTACAGGTCTTTACCCACATGGAATGGCTGCTGCTGCCAGGATGTGACTAAGCTATGCAATGAGAGTGAAAGAATCACAAGAAGACCAAGTAAAATGGAATATGTGGATGACTTTGGGGAATGAGGCAGTGGTGGGATTAAAAATTTTTTTACTATCGATTCTGTGGGCGTGGCTTGGTGGGCATGGCAAGGGAAGGTAAAATCTCCAGTCAGAAGTGGTATTTGCCAGTTCTTCAGACTACTCAAAATTTATGCGACTGGTTCTCCAGAACTGGTCAGAACCTGCTGAATACCATCTCTGGAATGAGGGGAAGAGAAGCTGCCTCATAAATCATCAGACAAGAGAAGTCAACTCCCAGTAGTTTAAGGATGAGAGAAAGATATTTTGAAGGGTCTTCCCTAATGGATCAAGCAGTTAAAAGTGGCAGCAGGAAGTTCGTAGTTTCAGACTTGCAAGATGACGTTAATGTAGCTTTATAATAAAGTAAAATTAGTTTATGTAGTCCTGTTTCCTGTCTGGTTTACCTGGGTTGACATCAACACAGAGATGCGAAATGGTGAAGCTGCTGACATGCTCCCTAATAGATCTGGCCTATCAATACAGGAGAAAGTGGATCAGTCATATCACTGCCAAAGAAAGAATGGACAGAAAGGATGGATACGTCCATTTTAGAACCATGATGTTTGCAACACTCTTCTGACTTATTCAGGATGAATGAGAAACTGCTCTATAGTCCGATAGTATCAATCTGAATCCAAGGAAGTGTCTTTTATCTGGCTTTGCCATGACTAATTTTAGGCAGGTATACAAATATAGGTGCAGTGCAGTAACTCAAACATGAATGTGTTACATTCTACTATGATTTCTGCAGTGTCCTTTGGATGCTTTCCTAATGTGGTTCCTCTCAATTGTGAAGAATTTCCACTGATCCAGCCAGGAAATGTTCTCCTAGGAGAAGTCTATATATGTCCTTGCAAGATTCTCACTGAGCAAGTTATGTTTGAATATTCTTGCATTGTTTTATTCATGATGTTCTACAAAACAGTAGCTGTGAGTACCATGAAAAAAATTCGCAATAACGGGAATAATGGAGTGGGAAGGTTGTGATATTGAATTGCTGACTCCAACCCTATGGTCAATTCAGCCCTTATTGATTGCACATTTGTCTTAGATTTCCTACCTTTCTGAAATATTCAAAGGATTATTCATAACTATTAATGTTCATAGACATTTAATCTCAGTAACATGGCTTTAATAATATTCAGAATGTTTCTTTTATACTTATCAAATATTTTACATATATTCTGAACAACAATTAAAATGAACAGCCTGAAGAGGCTGTTTCCAGTTCTTGGATTCTCTTTAAAAAACACAGATTTACTGCCAGTTGATTTAATTTCCTGTGTGTATTTTGTATAATATTTTTTCTGTCTACTAAACTTTTCAGTAACAAAAAAATTGGAGAGAAACAAAAGACAGAATCTGAATATAGAGGAGTTAAATAGGCTGTACAAAATAAAAAGCAGAATAGACTGCGTTTTGTGCAAATGTTATGGATGAATAGCTTTATTTTCTTATTTTCTTCTCACTTTCAATGAATATAAACTGATAAAGTACAATAAATTAAAACAATGTATTTTAATTGTTTTTATTCTTATTGTAAACAGCTGCAAGATTCAACAGCAGGGGAAGCAATGTAAGAAATACTGTATATTAAATAATAAATGCACTTTTATTAAATGTAGCCCAACTATTAAAAATGTGGTTTAATAAGTATTCACTAACTGGGAATTAATGGAAAGAAAGCAATATACATATTGACTGCTGTCAAATACCACTCCTAGACTTCTGATCGAGGCCTAAATATTAAATAAGCTTTCTCTTAATTAATTCTCTTAATTAAAAACAGATAATATATTTTAGTGATTATTTTTAGACAAACCATTAAACAATAATGCTGATTACTGAATCATTTCCAATAACTCATCCTGATGTTTATTTTCTTATTCTTGCTTACTTGTAATAAAACTGATGATGTTTTATTCCATTTTAAAATGTAATAATCAGTCTGGCACAGCAAGAAAAGCACCCAGGGCCATATGCTTTGAATTGTTGGGAATATGATTGAAAGAATGATTACTATGTGATTAACATTATACATTTTGTTTTAAATGTTATAAAATGAAGTTTAAAGAATCTAATTCATTGTTATAATTATAAATTTATAAAATGAACCAAAAATTCAAACCTATCCTTTGTAATTTTTTATTGATTTCAGAACAGCTGAACTTTTGAAGAAAAATACATTTTAAATATGATGTATTATTAAATATATGTGGTAATAATTGCTTCTAAAGTGACATAGTCATTTTTTTCTTACATATGTTAAATCAGTTGTATGACACATTCTTACATTTGAATACATTCCTTCCATTCAAAATATACAAAGAGAAAGCATTTTGCCTAATGCTGAGTACATAAATGATCCGATCATACCATTCCAATAAAAGAACAGAGGAAAAGAACAGCTTTCCTTGCAAATAAGTCTATTGATGAAAGTAAACCCTTTTTTAATTGCAAAGCTATCTATAACTCAAGGTTTTTTTTTCCCCCTCAATCCTGCCAAAAGTGCAAATAGTAAAAATATTCAGATCAGGAGTTCAAAAACTCAGTGTCGAAAGATTGAAGGGAAATAATCATAGGATCGTAAAGTTACCTACAGGATAAGCTAGTCTGGGAATTGTTCATTCTATCACACCAACTTTTAAAATTCTAAAAACAGCTGCAGAGTTGGTGCCTTACCTGATCGCTGAGGACACCAGGATCTCGTTTCTGAGGAACCGCACTGCTGTCATTCCTAAGGAAGAAAAGAACAAGGCTGGATTTGTTGAGCAGAGGTAATCTGCACCTTTCTTACTCATGCAGAACTTAGGAAAGCTGCACTTCCACTCAATTTGAGGCCTCCTGACTGAATCAGCAGACAAAAAAAAATGGAATTTAAGGGGTGCCCCTTAATTCTTGATGCTGCAGAAAATAAAGCCCTGCCTTTGAGAGCTTTGATTGCTACTGTTCAGTCAGCAATAACGAATCCCTTTATTTTTTGTGTCTTTTTAGTAATTCTGTTTTTTTTTCTTTGTATTACCTAAGAAACTTTAACTTACCATACTTTTAAAGGAAGTAACAGTATTCTTCTCTTCTGAAGGTGGGAGGCATTAACTGATGTTGAACATTTTAATACACTTTAAATTTTATTGGTAGAAATGCTGTGTTTATACCTTTGTGAAAACTTTCCTGGCAGATTTGAGTACTCCATATTCCAAGCACTAAATCATTTCTTGGGAATTTAAAAAAAATCCTTCTACTCAAATTACTTCTCCAAAAAAGGCTTTTATTTAATTAAATTTATATTCATTTTCTTACATTTTCTAAAGCATTCCATATTTTTCAATATTTAGCACACACCCCAAAATTCAAATTTTTCAATGGTTCATCCAATAAATTCTACAGGATGCTAAAATGTTATGAAATAATTACTTTAAATTCCCTTTCTTAGCCTGCAAACTATATATACATATAATTATCATATATTATTAGCCTATGATTATTGGATATCTAAAACCTTGTGACTGTTAAGACTATTTTTTATTTCATAGATCAGAACACATTTCTTTAGAAACATTCCATCTGTGACTAGTTTATGCGATTTTAAGGCACTATTTATGTAAATATCATTTTCAACAGTAGTATATAAGCCTCCTTGATTGATTCACCCAACATGGACCAGATGAACCAGGCTACATTATTGCTTAGACATGAAGAATTCAATGGGACTTTTCCCCCAAACATTGCAGGGAAAGTGTATTGTGACCCGTATTAAATCATATTCACCGTTGAACTTCTAAACTTTGCAGAAAATGCTTTATGGATTTTCTGCAGTGGGTTCATAGCTTCCTTTGCATAGATTTTGACTGTTTCCCCTCTTTTACCTTAAATACACCTCTGAAATTTTCAGCATAACACAAAATGATGTTTCCTGACTGGTATCCTCAGGATGTTTGGGGCCTCAGCTTTCATAATTCCTAGCATAGGCAGGGAATGATTGGAGTCATCGTTGAACACCTGTAGAAAATCTTAACAGCGTTGCGACAAGGCTTGATAAACTTTCCCAATAGGAACCACGTTCCTGCAACAACCACAGCACCTACACAAATGGGCCAGGCCTGTCCTGAGCATTCAAAAGGTCAAAGCGCCAGGAGGAGAATCTCATCTGGTGTCACTTTACCCATCGCAAGGACCGCGAGGATGCCAGGGGCTTTTACCCTTCACGGAACTGCCTTCTGGCAATGCAACTTGCAAAGTAGCAAAGAAGAGTTAGCCGTCTGGTCCAGAGAATTTCGGCGAGTGGCCCGCCAGATACGAAAAATACTACAGTACCGGCTAAGAAATGCCCGCGCAAGGGCCACATCTCTTACCTTGAGAGCCCGGAAACCTCACGCGGGGAAAATTGCGCTTCCACGCCCCGCCAGATCAAGCCTGCAAAAGAAGAGTCGACGTGAACCAAGTGGAAAGTGCCTTCCCAGGGTTCCTTCACCTGCTACCCAGGGAATCGGCCCTCCGGCTCTTCTAACTCATCCCACCCACCCACCCACACTCCCCAGATCCCGCCTGCCCTGAAAGCCCACGATTTCTGCCACTCACCGTGAAGAAGCAACGCGCGAAGAAGCGCCCTGAGACGCCCGGAGCGCGGCTTCATCTGGGCGTCGCGGCGGAAAGCTTCAAGGAACGGCTGCTGGAGCCTGGGAGGAGGAGGAGGAGCGCGCTTGGTCCCCTTTCCCACGGCTTAGAGAAGGTCTCCGCGCCCAGGGAACGCGTCCGGCTGCTGGGCGGGGGGAAGGCGAGGGGCGGGCCCGCTACCTGCCTCGCTTTAACCTTCTTCCAGAACTTCTGCTCTCCCGCTTGAGGGTGAAGGTGACGGCAGCAGCAACCGCCAGACTGGGCGCTTGGGGACGCCACATTAATTATTATTATAATGTTGCCCTTTCTGGAAATACCCTTCCTTCTGTCCCGGTCATATTTGCCTGGTCTTCCAACGGGAACTTTCAAACAGCTAAGATTTCTGCTGGAAAGTCTTGTTAGAGTTAGTTAGGACAAGAGAAACAAATAATAATAATAATAATAATAATAATAATAATAATAATAATAATAATAATAATAATAATAATAATAATAATAATAATAATAATAACCACCTTCTATTCATTAAATAAACTGGATTCAGTAGAAGCATTGTTTTTCATTCGTCTCTCGAAGTGGTTTGCCACCAGTGTTTCTTTCCTAAGGCTGAGAGAGAGCGACAGGTCCAAAGTCACCCATTTTGGCTTTGTGCTGAACAAAATTCCACTGAATTCTTTCTTTCTTTCTTTCTTTCTTTCTTTCTTTCTTTCTTTCTTTCTTTCTTTCTTTCTTTCTTTTCTTCTTCTCCTTCTCCTTCTCCTTCTCCTTCTCCTTCTTCTTCTTCTTCTTCTTCTTCTTCTTCTTCTTCTCACAAAAGCAATCAATTGGTGGCTTCAGCTTGCTTCACTGGGAGCATTTGAAGATAACCCTGTTTGAGAAAATAGCCTGCAAGTGATCATAAACATGTTTTGGTCAACTTGCTGATCAGATTAGTTTCCTCAACCTAGCCAGGACCTCTCCTTTTTTTGCACCTTGAGTCAGTCTAAAAGGCGCTCCCCACCTCAGAAATGGGACAACTCAACCACCGGACAACTTGTTGTGGCCAACTTCCTGGACAATTCATCAATTCAAGTATTTAAAAGAACGTAAACATTATTTTAATTTTTGTCATTCACATTACATTTTGTCCCTGCTTTTGCATCCTTCCTTGAATGATTTCATTCCATCATTTCTTCGATATTAGTGTAACTCTTGTCCTGTTGCAAGTTGGCCTTGGCGAGCTGTCCCACAGCAAGTTGGACACAACAAACTTGTTGTGTCCAACTTGCTGTGGGACAGCTCGCCATGACTAGTTGGCCATGGCGAGTTGGCCAAGCCAATATGGCCATGCCCTATTGCTTTCTTCACTGCTGTACTCTACTCTTCCAGTGCTTCATCCAATTATTCAAGGGGGGAGCAGAGGAGCACAAAAACCCGAGGGGAAAAAAATTCTTCTGTCATCCACGCTTGTTTTTGCAATGAAGGAAAGCTACCGTGGAAGCAACAGGAACAGGAATAATTGTGGAAATGATGGCAATGATGGCGAGAGCTTTGCTGGCAGGAGGGAGAGGGGAATCCCAGGAAGTAGGAAAAAATAGAAGGTCTTACGAATGGGAAAACCTTCAGCGCCACAAAAAATATCACAAAGTCCTGTTTGCATTCCCACTGCAAGAGCCCAGCCAACCATTAATTATTCATTAGCTTAATTAAAATTAATTAGCTCAGCTTCACTAGACCCTGGCACTATGGAAACACAAGGTAGCAATGCCAGGCAGAAGTCTTCATATATTTTTTTCTACTTTTTTGATACAAAAACAGGTAGGCCAAGCTATATAAACTAGATGCCATCTGCTAAGCCATGGTTCCTAGTAAAAGCTAATGAAAGAAGTAACATCCCATTCAGCCTCCCTCCACTTCTCTAATTCTCTAGCTCTCATTTGTAGCAGGCAAAAAAAAAACTGTAAGTAGGCAAATAGGAAAAGTAAAAGTTAATAATACCTCTTTATTTAGGCCCACAGATTTAAAAAAAAAAAACAACCTTACTGGATGCCTTAGCACCAGGCCAGAAACCAGGAGGCCGTGAGTTCTAGTCCCACTTTAGGGTTGAAAGCCAGCTGGTTGATTTTGGGCCAGTCACTCTCTTTCAGTCCAAATCACACCCCAGAGCTGATGTTGTGGGGAGAAGATATTAGGTATGGTCCTACCTTGAATTATTTATACAAATAACAAAAGTTGGAAATGAATAAATATATTTCCCATGGTATATTTCAGTAATGGAAAACTCCCATTGCAAATATTTCTAAGAATTTTCATACTATGCACCTGTTCTGAATGTTGTTATTTATTATCTATTCTATTTATTCTGAGCAAACATATTTAGTTTCCCTTGTGATCATTACAACAGTTCTTAATTTTTCAATCACATTCAAAACTTATCCTTCAAGGAAGCTGCAGCTATTAATTATTCAATAAAATGTGTTTAAAAGTTAATGGTTTGGGTTGAAGAGTTCTGAATGCGCTAAATATTCAAAGCTATGTCAATATTAGCTTTCATCTATAGCTTGTTTTTTTTTAAAGTATAATCCTGAGAGATTTCAGAATCCTCTTACCCCTGTTTAAAGAAATACTTTGAATCACTTTTTTCTTTCTTGTTATCATTCTGTGTGCACTTTTCTTTTTTCTTTGCCCTTTTATCTATTTTTTCCTTTTTTCTCTCCTCCCTCTGCCATCTGCCATCCTTTCTCTCATCTCCTCTCTCATACTTCATCCTTCAACTCTCAAATAAAAGAAGCTTTAAAAGTGGCCAATGCCAGGTGAGAAATTGTCTCAGATAAAAAGGATTTTTTTTAAAGCTACCAGGAAATCTGTTAACAGTAAGAAATTTAAAAAGATATCATTCCCTCTTTGTAGTTAGCCCCCTTATATTAAATTTCCAGCTGTAATAAATGGTTCATTTCATTACAAATGATGAAACAGGACTGACGTCTTCAGCAAGAAGTTTATGCCGTTGTATGTGCCAATGGGAAAATCATAATTAGAGAAGACTGCAATTTTTATTTATTTATTTATTTATTTATTTATTTCCCACCTTTATTATTATACAAATAACTCGGGGTGGTGAACATATCCAACACACCTCCCTTCTATTTTTCCCCACAACAACAACCCTGTGAGGTGAATTGGCTGAGAAAGAGGGACTGGCCCAAAGTCACCCAACTGACTTTCATAGTTAAGACAGGACTAGAACTCACCGTCTCCCACTTTCTAGCCTAGTATCTTAAGAGCTAGACCAAACTATTAAACAGTTTAGACTGTTTTCACACTGTAAACAAACCTTGGAAGATAGGGACAAGGATAAAACCTGCTTTCAAATCTTAGATTATCTTAATAGCCAAAACTCTCTCTTAATAGCCAAAACTCTCAGTCCTAGTGCAGGGAAGAAAACTTAAGTGCTGAAGCTAACCAACAAAATGGTAAGAGAGAGCAAAGAGTCACAGACTGATTATAAGGAAAGCACAGTTTTGTTTTGTTTTCTAGAATAGAAGGGTTACCTGAAAAAGAAACAATTTTAATTTCTTCAGTTGATCCATTAGTTGTAAAAAAAAATCATACTAAATTTATACATAGCTTTTCTGAGACAGGAACTAAGACATCAAGTGTGATGGAGCTCACACAAAAAAGCTCTAAATTAAATCTAGTGCCAGTATTCATCATCCTGTTACTGATTATGGCTAGTTTTGATTTCCCTCTATTTTGGCCATTTCCCCACCCCCACCCCCAAAGAAAACTGGTTGGCTGATACCACTTGCTGTGTGGGTGTTATTGTTTCATTAAGACTCCCGATAAATTTCAGGTGGCCATTTTTTGCCCAATAGGTGTGATGTGTGTGTGGCTAAATTGTGGCTAAATTGATCCACGATTGCTACTATTTCAGCTTTTGTATTATTATTTGTATTATTCAGATTTATTCAGAAGCCTAAAAGGAGGGATAATGATAATGCTACAGCTGGGTCTGGGTGACATAATGAGCCATGATGTAGATGAGTAAACCAACTATATTATTGAGGTATCATAGTATGTCTAACTACAAGGCAGTTTAGCATCTCAAAATAATTTTCATAAGCAATAGCAATAGCACTTAAACTTATATACTGCTTCCCAGTGTTTTACAGCCCCTCTCTACAGAGTCAGCAAGTTGCTCCCAACAATGTTGGTCCTCATTTTACCCACATCAGAAGGATGGAAGGCTGAGGCAACCTTGAGCGGGTCAGGATTGAACTTCTGGCAGTCAGCAGAATTAGCATGCAATATTGAATTTTAACTACTGCGCAACCAAGGCTCTTTCATAAGACTCTAACCCAGGCTTGTCCAACCCGCGGCCCACGGGCCGCATGCGGCCCAGGTCGGCTCATAATGCGGCCCAGTGCCCACCCCAACCTTCGTGCAAGAGGACGAGCCAGTGAGGAGGAGGAGGAGAGGCAGGCGCAAGGCGAGGCGAGGCAAGGCAAGCGCCACGCCAGGCAGCAACAGAAAAGGTGGATGCCATCAGAGCGCTCCTCGTGCCAAGGTAGCCACAGCCCAAGAGTCCCGCTCCACCACCTCCTGCTGTTGCCACCGCTGCTGCTGCTGCCGGAGCTGTTGTAGTGGCTTCTGCCACCGCTGCCACTGCCACCGCCACCAGAGCTGTTGTAGCGGCTTCTGCCCCTGCCGCCGCCGCCACTGCTGCTGCTGCTGCACCGAGCCTCCCGGTCCTCGCCTTCCAGTCCTGCTGCATCCAGCCGGGCCATTTGCAGGAGGAGAGGCAGGCATGAGGCGGGCAAGCTTCCCCCCCCCCCACCCTGCATTCCTTTCTCCCTGGTTGACTATTTTTATGATATCTTATGAAAAAAATGTTTTCTATTGTTTTTTTGGATGATCAGGTATCGTTACTGTTATTTTATTTTATGTGCGGGCCAAACCAAATTTTCATCTTCTAATGTGGCCCAGGGAAGGTAAAAGGTTGGACAAGCCTGCTCTAACCCTTCTTTCAAGCCAGATTTCTAGTAATATCATGGGGATAGGCCTGTAGTTTTCTTGACAATAAGAAATGGTTTGGCATTTCTAAGATTTCTTAATAGAGTAGAGTAGAGTAGAGTAGAGTAGGATAGGATAGGATAGGATAGGATAGGATAGGGTAGGGTAGGGTAGGGTAGGGTAGGGTAGGGTAGAATAGAATAGAATAGAATAGAATAGAATAGAATAGAATAGAATAGAATAGAATAGAATAGAATAGAATCTGGAAGGGGACCTTGAAGTCTAGTCCAGCCCCTGACCCTAGACCATTTCAGACAAGTGGTTGTCCAGTCTCTTCTTAAAAACCTCCAGTGATGAAAAG
Source organism: Pseudonaja textilis (assembly GCF_049901715.1). Classification (NCBI taxonomy): domain Eukaryota; kingdom Metazoa; phylum Chordata; class Lepidosauria; order Squamata; family Elapidae; genus Pseudonaja; species Pseudonaja textilis. Next base: position 237,826,833 of record NC_141990.1, read on the forward strand.
CCCCAATTCCCAAAGACAAGCTGTTCCACAGGTTAACTGTCCTCATTGTTAAGAAGTTTCTCCTTGATTTCAAGTTGCTTCTTTCCTTGATTAATTCCCAAGCATTGCTTCTTGCTCTGCCCTCTGGTGCTTTGGAAAATAATTTGATCCCCCTCTTCTTTGTGGCAGCCCATCAAATACTGCTATCATGTCTCCCCTAATTCTTCTTTTCTCTAGACTAGCCAAACCCAAATCCTGTAACCAAGTCTCTCCCCAATTCATGCAAAACTTTTCAGAAAACTCTGCACTTTCACATGTTCTACTGTCACCATCTAAATGAAATTACTTTCAGATATGAGTCATCCCCTTCCGCTGTGCACCTTAAAAGTTGAAATTTTATTGCCTGGCTTTTTCATGTAAAAAGTAAACATTTCCTTCAAGTCACCGTTTTTCAACCCAATTCAGCCTTGGAAAAAAAAGACCCGTTACCATGTGTTAAAAACAACACGAACAGAGAAAATGGAGAAGGGCTGGTGCAACAAGACGCTGCCGTCTGTTGATCTCCAGCCACGGGAACTAAAGCGAAGTTAGAGCGCTTGGAAGAAAAGGGAAGTCAGGACAGATGAGGAGGTGAACGAGGGAAACGCCTCCTTTCCCTCTTGACCTTCCTTGACGTCCGCCCGCCTTTCTCACGGTGCTATGCCGCGCCTTCTAGCGGTAGTCCAGAGTTTTGCTCCTTGATCTCTCCTCCAGGACCCGGAGGAAACCGCATCCGCAGTGGGCGCTCCAAGGGACAGGTTAGGCGAAGCAAAGCGCCTCGGGAAGGTCGCTCTCCCTTTGTCATGGAAAGGAAGCTGGCCCGGGAATTCAGGCACAAGGTGAGCGGGAAGCGCTCGGAACGCCACGCCAAACGATCCCCGGGGCGCTGCGGGACCTGTCCGGTTTTTCCACGATTTGGCCATGCGCGGGGTGGGAGCGGCAGCGGCGGCGGCTGACGGAGCGAAGAGAAAGAGACATTTTGCTGGGACTCTGGACTCTTGGTATCCATTAACTCGGGCTTGGCCGAGAGGGATGAGGAGAAAAGGCGGGGGGAGATGGAAACTTTATTTCGGCAGAACGCGGGGGGTGACTCTCCAATTTGGGGGATTGGGTTCAGTTGTTTCGACAGAAGGGAGGAGAGAGGAGAAACCCTTTGCTCGGGCCGCGGGTTGCTTTGCGAAATCCACGCGTGCAGCCCAACCTGGGGATCCCCTTTGAATATACCTCTCGAAGTAGCGGGGGGAACTAGTTCAGGCAGTGTCAAGTTGAGGAAATGAGTTTACGGGAGGCATCCTTATTTTAAAAAGGGTGCCTCTTACCTTCGCTCAAAAGGAACAGACTTCAAACACCTTTTCTTTCTTTCTTTTCTTTTCTTTTTTTCTTTTTTATTTTTTTGCCTTCCCTTCTCCTTGTAGCACGTCTTTGCCGGCGCGCAAAAGACTCGCAAAGCCTATTTGCATTATACATTTTATTTTGTATTCTCGTAGAAGAATAAGAAAAGGAGTGACAATCATGGCAAGTTAACGCAACGTGCGATAAGACGTGTCTCACCTTTTTATAAACATTCTTTGAATACATTTTTTTAAAAGCCTGTGTGGGTGAAAGACAAAATTCTGTTTATTCATTGGTCTTTTTCAAATATAGTATGTGATTTCTTTAGTGGGAGAATAATGGAGGGCAGAAGGGATGACTAATTGAAATTTCCAGTTTTGTTCACTCCTAATGTATGTTTGCTACTTCTAAGAGGTTCCCCCCCCCCCCAAAAAAAGGAATTTTTTTCTAGTCTACCTTTTTGATGTGTTGGCTTACAGTTGCCTTCTTGCCCAACAAGTATGTTTCAGATGCAGCTGTCCTTCTTTTGCAGTGTACAAATCATGAATATTATTCAAAACAGTTCCACTGTAAAAGTGCTAACTTTACATTTCTTTTTCCTCTTAAAAAGATGGTGGTTGCAGTCTAGAATAGGGGTGTGGAAGTTGCATTGGCTGAAGGATCACACCATGCTCTGTGTGGTATGCTAGGGGCCAAACTCGCCCTAAGTAAGTAGGGCTAAAGTCCATTGGGGAGGCTCATGAATGTTGCATAGTGAAATGGATGCCAAAAAGAGTTTGTATGGCATTAGCAGATCTTTTGTTTTGTCCTTTAAGCTACCAAATTCCAACACTGGGGAGGAAAAAAATGGGGGACTGTAATTTTTGGCCCCCTTTATTTTTCAGACAGAACACATACAACCACTAAGCCAGAGTTTCCCCAAAATTGGCAACTTTAAGATGTCCATGTATCATAAAGTTCCTAAGTTGGAAAAACACTGTTCCAAGCCATATTCAGTACTTCTTTCATCTAGAAAACGTTCAGAAGATATCTATGCTATGATTTTAAGTCATTCTTGTTTATTTTAAAATACAAGTTGTATGGCATAATTATTTTTCACGGATTTCCTCCTTTTCCTAGGCATAAAATATATCTAGAGAGGAAAATCAAAATAAATCTTTCAGCGAACTTGGTTACAGTAAAAAGTATTTAGGATTGCTCCTCGTATACAACAAAACATTTCTCCATCATTTGTCTTTTAAACCTAAGAATTAAATTATCCAATATAGCAAAAAAGAGGTAAAGAAATCCCTGTGGATTTTACTCTGCTAGTCATTGCTGACTATAGAGGATGGTGCTCATCTCTGTTTCAAGGCCATTGAGCCAACCCTGTCCAAAGATATTTCCACAGTCATGTGGCCAGAATGATGATAGTTATCTTCCCACTGTAGTGGTACCTATTTATCTAGTCGCATTTGCATGCTTTTGAACTACTAAGTTGTCAGGAGCTGGGGCGAGGATGGCAGCTCACCCTGTTGCATGGCACTTGGATCTCGATCCTGCATCTTAATTGCTGAGCATCTCAATTCAATATCTTAGCCACTGAGCCATCATGCCCCCCATCCAGTTTATTATTACTACACTGTTTTGTACTATATTACACTACACTATGGTATGCTACTACACTATATATCCAGTATAGTATTAGGCCAAATTTTCAGAGTTCCTTGAAGTAGAAATTGGTAAGATGCTTTGTGCAGCTCTTTACCAAAGATACCAGTTAATTAATATTATGTCTGTATCTCAGAACTATTAACATTTAGCTGTGGAGCAACAGACACATTTCAACCATGTGCATAAATATATTTATGATCATGTACTTTGTACTTGTGACCTTTTGTGTTGATAATACTCATACATCACTGAAATTTAATTTGCTTATTTAAACTTCTTGTATGAACACAGTCTATTTCTGTTCGGAATCTTACTTCATTAGCATTAGTATTCAGATACCTAGAACACTTGTCAGGATTAAATTTAAAAAATTAATACTTTCAGTATTTCAGTAACTGACTCTAAGGAAAGTTTTTATTTAAAGCAAAGAATTCAATATAAAAATTAAAAGTCTAGTATTATCCAGGCTAAATTTTGTTATTACATTTCAGATTGAAATTTAGACAAATTTATTTGAAGCAATTATTTGTAATTATTTTGTGCCAATGTAGTGTCTAAGGTCATAGATGGAAAAGGTGATATGATTCTTTTTTTTAAACAAACTTTATTGACTTATATGATTCTAAAGGAACAACTTTAGATTCCAAATGTGGAATTCATCATCATTATTTATGTTTTTATTTTATGTATTTTAATGTCTTAGAAAGGTAAAATGATGCAATAGGGAATGCTAATGTCTTTTGTAAATTTATGTTCTATTTACTATTGCATATTCTGAAGACATTGAATATGTTCAGATTCTTGTAAATATTTTATTAATATATAGGAATGTGTTGCCTTCATCATACTGTATGAAATACTGACAAGTGATTCTTAATTATTTGTTTGTTCTTGGCATCCTATCAAGACAAATAATAAAAAATATCAGTAGAGAGTAAGTATGCATTGCAGATTACTTTTCTTTAGGTTGACATTTCTTACAATACTTTTGTATGCAAACCGTTTACTTTTTTAGAGTGCTGCTATTGCAAGTACTTATGCATATAACCACATACCTTGGGGTCTTCAGGTGACCTGAATATTAATTAAGGTGTATTACACCAAAGACTGTTAGACTGCCCATTCAAGCTATGTTAATCTGGATGTGAAAGTTCTCACACAGTCTGAAGAACACCATAATCAAAACAAGGGTAATAAAAAACAAAAGACTGATGGAAACAGGCCTCGAATCAAAAGATGAGGTCAAATACTGGTAGTCTTTGACTTATGACCATAATCGCACCCCAAATTCTAATTGCTAAGCAAGACCGTTGCTGAGTGAATTTTACACCCCATTTGACAACCTTTTTGCCATAGTTGTTAAGTGAATTACTGCAGTTTTAAGTGAATAATGAGGTCATTAAGCACATCTGACTTTCCCCATTGACTTTGCTTTTCAGAAGCCAGTGGGAAAGTTACACATTGTGATCAAGTGATCCTAAGGCGGGACAGCTGTCATAAATACATGACAGTGGCCAAGTACCCGAATTTTGACTACGTGACCATGGGGATGCTGCAGCAGTCATAAGTGTGAAAACTGGTTGTACATCATTTTTTCAGGGCCATAACTTTGAAGAGTCACTTAATGAATGGTTGTAATAGAATAGAATAGACTTCTTTATTGGCCAAGTGTGATTGGACCCACAAGGAATTTGTCTTTGGTGCAGATGCTCTCAGTATACATAAAGAAAAAATAAAGATGAGGCTGTATTGAAAAACAACTGACCACATTCCGGGACACAAAACACAATGGAGTGATACTGTAACAGCTTCCATTACTGACTCATGCTGTGATTTTAACATAAAGCAATTTAGTATCTTCTTCTCTTAAGTGGCTTTAAATTATATTATAACCACTTAACTCTCAGCAAAATTCACAAATAATTCACTTTTAACAGAAATGAGTAGACCGTGGAAATTCCCGGTTTCAGAAAAATACCCAGAGAAGCAAGCCATTCTGTAAGGTTTTTATTTATTTATTTTAGAAACAGTTAGTAGAGTGGAACTCTTGCAACCTGACATGAGGTGAATTGAACCTGCTGTTTCAGAGAGTGAAGAAAGGATAACTATTTAACAGCAAGCTCAGACACAATATCAAAGTGGAGTGGAATAATTTACTTGATTGCACATCTTCAGGAAGATGGTTGCATTCAGAGAAGCCGGTGAATAGCTGGTTTCGGCCCAGTCCTTCATAGTGGCATTTGCTATCATGGGCTACCTTAGTGAATGGCCTAAACGGTTTTTGAAAATATTTATGCAGATATTTAGTCAATATCAGGTAAGGGAATCAGATACGGTAATGGCTTCGGGATTAATGGTAGAGGGAAAATCTTCAGCATTTCCTATTTATGAACAGAATTATAATGGAATTTTTCATTTTTCAGGTTGACCTCTTAATTGATAATGAAGCAGAGAAAGATTATCTGTATGATGTGCTGCGGATGTACCACCAGTAAGTCTTTTGTGTTATAGTTACTGCTTTTATTTTTGTGGTGTCTTTGCACATGGCTGGACATAAGAGGTACATAGGGGGGAAATCCCTTTATTTTAACTCATAGTAAGCTAGTAAAATCTTAAAAGTATTTAATAAGAACATCAAACACCTACTTGAACAATTGCTTTATTAACTAAAAGGAAAATGATAATTTGGGAAAAATATAATCCATTTGTTAACTTATTCGTTAAACTATTGTATATAGTTTTTAGTAGATCTAAATGTATTGAATTTATGCATTTACAATGAAGTCACCAGTATATTTCGATAAAAATTGTGGGTCTGTAAAAACATTATAATATGAGCTCATGTGCTCAGAACTAATTTAATTGGATCTATGGAATAGTGTTTTGAAGTAGCAGATATATATGGACATGGAAATGTAGCAGTATGAGAAGGATTTCAAATAGTGTGAGCATTGACATCAAAGGCATTAAATGAAAAATATAAAATGATTATGCTGATGATGTTTAAATGTATACATATACATACATATGCAAACAATAATTTTATCCTTAAAGTGTCATATAACTTAAATAATAGTGACGCAGATCTCATTCAGCAAGAAAATACGTATTCCATTTTTGCTCTGTTTCTTTGTTTTCTCAACACAAATAAGATACAATTATAGTTTCATTTTCTACTCATTAATAATTGAAATAGATGTGAGCTCATTTTGTTTTGCATAGAATAAGTGGAAATATTTCTCAGAATTCAAAGGTGAGTGAAGTTTACAGTTTATTTTGTACCATCTCAGCAGAATGATATTTGGCTGTTTTCTTTGTGATTTTTCCCCAAAGATATAGTTTGGCATGGTTTTGGCTACTAATTCATTTTGATTTCCCCTGAGACTGCTTAATTGTTTCTCCATTCATAAAGGCTGGTCTGCAGCTGTTTAGAGAAGAAAGAATTTTGATCAGTTAATTGTTTAAAATGTGGGAGGAACATACAAACATCTTTTCTTAGCTCAATACTTATCTACCCTATACTGGGAAATATTATTGATAATTAAATAAATATATACTATCACAAAAGGTGGGAGAGAATTCACTCTTTCTGCAAGAAGCTGTACTTTGCTTCCTACAGAGAAATTTCAGTATTTTTAACTCCTTTGACAATGTTAGTCCCCATTGATTTTTGCTTCTAGCCTTATCCTATTTGGTTCTTCTTAAAGGGCGTCTCTTTGCCAAGGCTTTTAAAGCTAATACTTTTTATTTTATTATGTTGATCAGGACTGGATCTATATTGGATTCTGTCTTAATTTATGCTTTACATAAGGGATACTTAATGACATAATACCAAGGCAAATGAAACTTAGATTCCTACCCCATGATGGACTTTAATCCTCAAAAATATATAATATAATATAACTGTACCAACATGCATGTACATACATTTTACATAGATGAATAGGCAGTACAGAATAAATTTAACCTTTCCAAACCTGGTTAATACTATGCCTTTAAGGATTTCCAGCTATCATGATCAGAATATCTTTCTAGTTTAACCATATAATTACATAAGTGATTGGGTCCAAAGAAAGTTGCTTGCATTTATTTTGCATTGAAATAAGTGAAATTTAAATTACACATTACTTTCTTTCTTATTTACATTACTTTCCATTTTACTTAGTTTTCACTAGTCATACATGCACAGACACACACATACCCTATATATACTCTGTGTGTGTGTGTGTGTGTGTGTGTGTGTGTGTATAAAACAAAAAATGGCTGCCAAGCCTGACACACAAGATTAAAAAGAACCCAATACACAAGCCTGACGATGGCAGATGAGATTCTGCCAAAATGTCACATAATAAAAGCACAAATATATATATATATATATATATATATATATATATATATATATATATATATATATATATATATATATATATATATATATATATATTTTCTGAGGTTCTCATGGTATTTGTATGTGGATCTTTGGTTATTCCGATTTTCTCCCGCGTAAGATTGGAAATATCTAGGCAATGTTTCGATGAAGTCTCATTCATCATCTTCAGGTGTGTGTCTTCTGCTCTGTGCTTCTCAGAGTAATGTGAGCTTGCAGCTGCTCCTTCCTTTTAACTGCTAGTGGGGATGTGACTTGATTGGGTGGGGGCTCGGCTGTGTTCTGATTGGGTGGGGGGTTGGCCGTGTTCTGATTGGCTGGAGGCGTGTTCTGTTCAGGTGGGGGCTTGGTTGTGCTCGGGTTAGTCTTAGTTGCTGGGGTATTTGAGCTGGTACATATACATATACATACATACATATATACATGTGTGTGTGTGTGTGTGTGTGTGTGTGTGGATCTTTGGTTGTTTGGGTTTTCTCCCGCGTAAGATTCGAAGTATCTTCGAATCAAAAAACCCGAACAACCAAAGATCCACATACAAATACCCGCGAGAACCTCAGAAAACACACACACACACACACACACACACACACACACACACACACACACATATATATATATATACATATATATATATATATATATATATATATTTGGATCTTTGGTTATTCGGGTTTTCTCCTGCGTAAGGTTGGTAGTATCTAGGCAATGTTTCAATGAAGTCTCATTCATCATCTTCAGGCTTCTGTCTTCGGCTCTGTGCTTCTCAGAGTGATGTGAGCTTGCAGCTGCTTCTTCCTTTTAACTGCTAGTGGGGGTGTGACTTGATTGGGTGGGGGCTTGGCTGTGTTCTGATTGGGTGGGGGGGTGTTCTGATTGGTTGGGGGTTTGGCTGTGTTCTGATTGGTTAGGGGGTTGGCCGTGTTCTGATTGGCTGGAGGCGTATTCTGTTCAGGTGTGGGCTTGGTTGTGCTCGGGTTAGTCTTAGTTGCTGGGGGATTTGAGCTGGTGAGCTGTGATCCTGCTGTTTGGCTTCACATTCGTGGTCATGCCGCATCTTCATGGTGGGTGTCAGTTTGCTTCATGTATGGCTCGGAGGGGTTTGAAGCGGGTAGTGATGCAGCTGTAGTGCGGCTTCTGGTCCGTGGTCGTGTCTCATCTTCTGGGTGGGTGTGAGTCTGTTTTCTACATGGAAGTGTGGTGGTGGCATCTTGTGTGGCTCTCATGGGTGTGGGTCTGGTGTCATTCTTCATATATATATATATATCTACATACCTGTACACGTGAAAATCTATGAACGCGCGCACACACACACACACACACACACACACATATATATATATATAAAATTCAGCTTTGTTCGGGTATTTTCCCACGTCATAGTAGTTGTGCTTTTAAAGTTGTAGCAACATTTCAGCAGAATCTCATCCACCATCATCAGGCTTCTGTATAGTGTATACAGAAGCCTGATGATGGCAGATGAGATTCTGCCGAAACGTTGCTACAACTTTAAAAGCACAACTACAGTGACGTGGGAAAATACCCGAACAAAGCTGAATGCCATATATGTAAGTACCCGCGAAAACTTAAGAAAAAAAATATATATAATAATATTATACATATTCTGCTAGTCCTCTTTGAGTGTACCATACAATAAATAAATACATTTCTCTTTGAGTAAGCAGTTGTGCAAGGTGCAGAAGAGTAAAAAGTGCTAACTGCTAAACAAAAAAGACATGAGATATGGAAACAGAAATACACAGTAGTTAAATTTTACAGCAGTGCCATTCGTAGTACTTCTCTATACCATACTAGTTTTGTAAATCATCCATGTTTCCACTGACCAATTCAATCAGATCTATTTCATTTCATATAACATATCTATTTTTTTAGTTTCATTTGTTAATTCTTACCATTCACTCTACTTATAATTTAAAACTTGATATTCTGCATACCATAGTTGTTATAAGATGAACTGATAGATGGTAGATTCTGCAGCTCATCAGTAACTTGATCACTTAAGGCTTTCCTATGTTTTTTTAATAAAATAGAAAAGGTATATATTAGGTTATTAGCCAATACCACATTTTGTGCTAAATACATTATCAGTAGATTTATTCTATACCTTTTCACGATTTCATTCTATAGATCCAAAAATCAGAAGTATGGTAGCCCTTTTTCCAAGTAACAAATGTTATTAAAAATAGTAATCACCTACTTTGACATTTTGTCATGTGTTATAAGTGCATGGGGGAGCTCTTTATTAAGACAGACTAACACAAGTTTCCCAAATTCTGTAGATCAATGAATCTTCCAGTGCTGGTTGGTGATCTGAAGTATGTAATCAATGAACCAAGTCGACTACCATTGTTTGAGGCCATTTGCCCTCTTATCCCATTAAAACACCAAGTGGAATATGATCAGTTGACACCTAAACGAACAAGGTAAGGTTCAACAATATCTTTTGACTATTGGAAAAAAGCATATAAAAGCTAATTCTTACATAAAAACTCAGAGCACACTGTATATGGTCATTCTGAACAGTGTTCTGTATACCTTCATTCACCACCAAAGCACACTTTTCAAATAACTATTTTTTTTTTTGTTATAAAGTATAGAACCACTAAGAGGACCTTTCCTTCTTTTTTCCTGACCATAAAATAGGATGACAGATTTTAGCTGCCTCTTCCCCCTGCTAACCATCTACTTCACAAAAGATTGCAAAATATCATCAGATTAAACTCTACCAAAATCCAAATTCAGGCTGAAATTCTTATCACTAAGCTCCTATTTTGAAAAACGCATTAACAGCTCAACAAGGAGTTTCCCTCCTTCAAATCTATTCCTGCTCCTATAAAAAACCCAGTTAAATGAATGTGTTTTGTCTTTGGAGATCTGGTGAAGAGTAATGACTAGACCACATTGGGAAATGTGTGTGTGTTTTTAAATATCATCCAATAATGAAATCAATAGCCAAATATGAATCAACACGAAGAAGAAAGTATTTTGCAATATATATGTTTGCTAAATAAAAATTTTCTCTAGCAGCACAAGAGCTGAAACAGTTGTTGATAACTTTCTGTATCCTTGCCACAAGTTAATGAGATTGGACTAGCATAGGAGCTCCCAAAAATAATAAAATAAAATAAATTGAAAGCCTGAATAATGAAATTTGAGTGATATATCTCATACTCTTTAAAAGCCTGAAACAATTACAATTACAAAGAAAAAATAGGTGTGTTTGATTTTTAGGAACTTTTATGTTGCCACTGTTAATTATTTGAGTTGCCAAATTGTTATTACAACTTTCACAGGAAACTGAAAGAAGTGAGATTAGATCGTCTGCATCCTGAAGGCCTTGGAATAAGTGTGCGAGGAGGTGCTGAATTTGCTTGTGGCCTGTTTATTTCACAGCTAATAAGAGGAGGACAAGCAGACAACGTTGGACTTCAGGTGAGGAAAAAATATATATAACTAATAGTCTTGCAGCTACCGTAACCAAAATGCATTTTAGAAAGAAAAAATCCTTATCAGAAGAAAAAATTGTAAAGATTGTAACAAATTGGAAGAGATCACTCTACATACCAATAAAAAAGAATGCATACTAAACAAATTGGTAGTACTAAACACTACCATGCAATATCTTTGATTTCACATTGTGGCAAAATGCGATCAATGGTTATCCAACACAGATTAGAGCCCTATATGGAAAAGAAGATGTCAGATATTCAAATCTGAGTTTAGTAAAGGCCAAGGAACAAGAGACAATATTGCTTATGCTAAATAATTGAGAAAGCCAAACAGTATCAAAAAGAAGTCAATATGTACTTCAATGATTATAAAAGGTCCTTTGATTATGTTAATAAAGTTAAACCATCAGATACAAAAGTTACCATTGTATTTGCAACTTTATATCTTTATATACACAAAGAGGAAAGGAGAAGCACACCCAAATGTTGTTTATAACATGAAAGCAACCGCTTATAAACTTACACACGTTTATGTTATGAATAGTTTAAAAAAACATGAATATTATATATTATAAACTAACTCAAGAAAAGCCCAAAAGAACAAAAAAATCCATGTTTAAATAGAAAGCATATGAACAAATATTAAATTTTCCTTGTATTATCATCAAAAATTTCTAGAAATCTGCAGCAAACAGACTCTGCTGATATGTGATTTTAAGTATTAACATAAACTGTGTTCATAATAATCTAACAGAGACATCTCTGAAACTTTCTGAAAACAAGTAAATAAGAGAAGTTGACAGGAGGCCCATTGTTCTAAATTGCTGTCTCATGATAATGCCAAATGCTTCTGAAATTTCATCCATCTGCATTATTTCATTAAATCTCCACACATTTTCTAAGCTGGAAAAAATGTGGTCTGAGAAAAGTAATGAGTAGTCAAGATATCAGTTTCTTCTCTTTTTTCCATACTATTTTGATTCCTCTGTGAGAAATTAAAAGTTTTCTATACCGCAAAAACTACCCGCCTATATATTTGTAACTGAGGAACATTTCTAGCTCTGACCTATTTTCCTGTGATGTCTTCATTTTTTTTTTCCTGAATGGATATTGTTTAGCCTTTTCATGTCATTCACCTTTTCAAAATTCTTCTACCTATTCTCCTGGATACAGATATCTTTGAGGATGTTGTGGGCTAAAAAGAGCTGGAAGTTATTATGGATAATAGAAGTACAGCAAAATGAGAAAATGGAAAATTTGAAACCACCACAGTTCTGCTTCCTATAGTCCAGCTAGTAAAGAGACTGTTTTCAAAAGTCAAAACAAAGCATTTTCTGTTTAATACTTTTCTTTTTAGCCCCATAGTTCTTTAGTGATAAAACAAGCAGCTTAATACATGCTGAAAATACAAGACATAAAATGTTTCCTAAAAGTATTTCCTTGGACATAGAATTTTGTACATAAAGAAGGCATGTTCTATCTTATAATTCCCTCCATTCTAAAACACCTGAGAATTCAAACTTGTTCATTGTTTCTTTTACGATAATGATTGCAATAGCAATTTAACCATCAGCACCACCATCACCAATGTCCTTTCTTTAAAAAAGGAAACCATAGAGATTACAGTCATGAAAAAAAGTTGTCAAAGTGTGGAGTGGGAGCTTTTCAAAATTAGCTTCTGAAGGATAACCTTTAAAAGGTAGCAAAACTATTATCCAAATATAACAAGGACAGATTATTCTTAGTTTGTCTGCCTTTATTAAATGATTACATTGTTGAACCACAGGATACAGGTAGTCCTCAACTTACAACCACAATTGAGCCCAACTGTTGTTAAGTGAGACATTTGTTAAGTGAGTTTTGCCCCATTTTATGACCTTTCTTGCCATAGTTGTTAAGTGAATCTCCGCAGCTGATAAGTTAGTAACATGGTTGTTGAGTGAATCTGGCTTCCCCATTGACTTTGCTTGTCAGAAGATCACATGACCTTGGGACGTAGCAACAGTCATCAGTATGAACCAGTTGCCAAGCTTCTGAATTTTGATCACATGGTCATGGCTACAAAAGTCCTAAGTGTCAAAATTGGCCATATGTCTCTTTTTCAGTGCCGTTAGTAACTTTGGTCACTAAGTGAACTGTTGTTAATTCGAGGACTACTCGTATTCATTTAGAAAGTGCAATGTCTCTTTGCTTTGCCTTATGTCATTGTAACCATGGGCATATTTATTTATTAATTCAGTTTGATCTGAATTAATTGACGTGAATTTGGGCAACTTACAGTTAAATTAATTAATAATAGCATCACATTTCCTCATTAGAGATTTGTGCTTAATAGAAAAGGGGATGAGGATGGTAGGGAAGAGGCTTAATAGCAATAACAGTCTTGCCCAGTAGATGGAGCAATCATATCATTGTAAAGTTTATGGAGCCAATTGTTCATTCCATTATTTCAGTCTGGTCCACAAATAATACTTTGAATCTAAACTAAAATATTCTATGACCTACATAGTTGCTACCCAATTTATTCTAGCAGATCCCTTTGGGCTTAAATAACTGCATAACATGAATAAATAAGTAATCAACAAGAAGATAGGTCTTCCAAATTATTGGTTGCATAACTGTAACAGAGTTATGCCTGAGAGAATATTTAAAGAATATGAGTGAATTATACAGTAGTGAATTTGCCAAGCTATGAAGTAAGACTAAATCAAATGTTGAATTTGTAAAACATATAGTAATCTTCTGTTGATGCTTTCCTTTCTTTTTGCACTTTGTAACCTTCCCCAATTTTTAAAGGATTATATATTATTCATATTTGCACAATTACTTGTGTTTCAATTTATTTCCAAGCACAAGCATGTCAGGGTTTTATAAATAAGCAAGTCTAAGTAATAGGTATTCTAGCTCTGATGTAAAAGTGTGAAGTAGATTTCAAGCTTTGAAAATTACTAGTTTTAGGCCCCATTGGTGGAAAAAATAGCTATAGTAAGACTTAAGGGTGACAGGAGGTTCAGATAAGAAGGAAGAGGAACAAGTAAAATAAAAAGGGACCAATAATTGTTTCCTGAGGTAAAAGTGGGCATGGGGAAATGATATTTGCAGAGTCAGGGGCAATAATACATTACATAGCATCAGGATAACTTACAAAATTACTCTGTGTAATTCATATTCCTAAGTCACCTGCATCCCAGCTTTCATGTGAAGTTCCACGTGATGCCCAAGATACTGAAAAGTTTTTATACAATGAATTGTATTCATGGCCAGCAGTGTATCAACGCAAGTATCTTTTAACTAAGAGATCCCAACATTTTACTGCATGGAATGCCAAGACAAAGGTCCACTCTTCGGAAGCTTTTTCTCAGCAGCAGGAAATTACTAGAACATACATGCTCCCTTGCAATCCATGCCTATTATGTAGTTATTCATTAACTTAAAGGGATGGGTTATGCCTGTGATAGTGAACCTATGGCACACGTGCCACAAGCGGCACACAGAGCCCTCTTTGTGGGCATGTGAGCCATCACCCCAGCTCAGCTCCACCACGCATGTGCACGTACCTGGCCACCTGGTCTTCAGGTCTCTGCCTTCCATGCATGGAAAGCACGGCACATGGGGGGTCACTTGCATTAGGGGCATGTGTGGGAGACACGTGCATGCACGGGGCAGGACACATGTGCAGGAGATGCATGCACATGCATGGGGACAGGGCACATGTGCGTGGATGCACGCACATTGCATTTTGGGGATGCGCGCCTGTGCGCTTTGGGCTAAAAAGGTTAGCCATTACTGCATTATGCTGTTGTAGATTGTCTCCATTCAATAGGGTCCACTTTTCTTGGAAATGCTGTGTTGAGAGTACTGTTCACCATTTTCTAGAGAAAGTCGATGTTTTTTTTTCCTAGAAAAATATTACTGTTTCAGAAAAAAATGAAATCTATATTATAATTAAATATTTGAACCTGTGGCAGGGTTCTAGTGTTATCCTTCTGTAATAGAAGAGTATCTTCCATTTATGGAAGTCATTTTGATATAGTCAGTCCATCTATTATTAGGAATGTGGGGTTGGTGATTTTCACTGATTTTCACTTACAACCCTTGGTTTACCACTCATGGTATTCTTCTCAACATATTTGGCTAATGGTATGGTGATGGGAGGGAAAGGAGCTGGAAGAGATAAGATAGAATGAGTAGCTTCTTATGGAATTGTCCATGAGTAAACTCAATTTGTGTTAGTTAGTAAATAAATGTATTTATTAGCTTTATTCACTCAGTCATGTTCATTTGTTTATGACTTGATAGATATCATTTCACCACCAACATCTGTCAGTAACAGCACTTTTTAAAATTTTGTAAAATCACAATTGAGTTATCAATAATAGTATCTAATTGATACCTTTTCCAAGGATTAGGAATGTCTTCCCTGACTCTTGGCTATGTATTGCCTTTACATTTTGTATGGTAACAAAAAGGAATAAAAAAGCTAGATAACTTATAAGGCACAACCACAATGGCAGATCTATTGAAAAGAGTGGGCCCTGCTATGGCAGCCATTTTATGTTCTGAAATTTTCATTTACATCCAGGATCCGGCCAATGTACTATAAAGAAATTGAATGAAAGTTAGGTTTATAGAGCCAGTTAGCTATTTCTCAGCTAACCTAATCAGCTACCGCATGTTTAAGGAACTTTATGTGGCTTGCCATTTTTTTTCTTACGCATTCTATCCATTTCATAATAGAAAGTGTTTCCCTCTGTACCAGAAGCAATTTCTTTCCAAGGATGATTTGCAACTGTATACTTCTGCTGAAATGTGCTATTGAGTTTTGATTGGTTGATTCCTCTTTATTTAAGGTTGGAGATGAGATTGTTCGAATAAATGGTTACTCTATTTCTTCATGCACTCATGAAGAAGTCATCAATCTTATACACACAAAGAAAACAGTATCTATAAAAGTGAGACGTAAGTACACCTTTGCTTTGAGATTTTTTGTTCCACCTTTATTAATTTATAGGTAACTCAAACATATTTAATACTCTTTCCTCCTCCTATTTTTACCACAACAACAATCCTGTGGGATGGATTGGGATGAGGAAGAGTCAACCAGCCACCTTTCATGGCTAAAGTGGGACTAAAACTCATAGTCTCCTGGTTTCTAGCCTGGTGCCATAACCATTAGATCAAACTGATATGTGATATACTTGCCAAAATTTTATGTTAATTAGATAAGATAGATCTGAGCATTTTGTTAATCACCTTTAAATACAATTTTATTGCAGATGTCGGGATGATACCTTTCAAAAGGTAATGTTTTTTTCTGAAAATGTATCTTTAATGTACAGTATAGATGGTACGTACTATAGTAATTTTCAGTTGTATTTTTCAGTTTGTTAAAAAAAAAGTTCACCTACAAAAAACTAAAAAAACTGCATAGCTTTATACATGTTGTAATACAGATATCAGAGGTAAGTAATAAGTTACCTAATAGGCATTGATTTTATTTTGATAACATATCAATCTTACATCTTGTCATCTGCATATCTTTTCTTTTAGTTCCCCAGAGGAGCCTCTCAAGTGGCAATACGTAGATCAGTTTGTATCTGACCGTGGGGTAAGGTGCCCATTCAGCTATCACAAATTATATCCAGTGGTCTTAAAATTCTTTTTAAAACACCTGTCCTCATTACAGATGCTCTGCACTCATGTTCCTTGCCACTGGACTCACTGATTGGGACTGATAAAAGTTGATATCAAAAATGCCTGGGAACTGCTGGGTTGTTTAATGGGATGAGGCAGATATATATCTATATTTTTACTGAGTGACAGCTTACCTTTTTGTTGTTGCAATTAACAGGTTCATAGAAATAGACAGTGCTTCCCTCATATTGAAATCTACACAATTTAAATACTAGGAGGGGCAATGAAAATTCTGCAACCAACTCCTAATTTTTTTTTTAAAAAAAACGTGAGGGTATTACAAGAATAACTAATTGGGATGAAAGCTGTAAAGATAGCCTGATAAAATGTCTGTTGCTAAGTGACTAGTTTGTCTCCTAGTCTGTTGTAGCCATTCAAATCTAGATGCCATCCAAGTATTTGGACCTCTATATGACTTAAAGGTCAAATATCTGGAGGGTGCCCAGATTGGAGAACTTGGCACTGGCTGAAGAAAACGCTTACTAAATATAATGGCTAAAAGACTGAATGGGAAGATGTGGCTTTAAAGTAATTTTTGACCAACCAGTCTTTCTCACTGTAACGATAAAGAGAAAGAAACCTCCATTTTAGTTTTATTAGCTAAAATGAACACTAAAATGAAGATTAGGTAGTAGAAACCCTTAAGATTCATCTTTCCCACAAATATAGCCTGATAACTGACTTTGGCAGTGGGCATGCAAAGCTGACTATTACCCACAGGACTGATAACATGGTTAAAGTGACAGGATGGAGCAGAATAAAGCAGCTTAACATATCCAGGTTTCAACTTTACAGGTTATATCAAATATGATATCATTTTTGTGGAAGCAATTATACCTATGACAATATGTATTAACTTGGCTTTTGATTTTTGAAGATGCTTCAGAAATACCTAACGTAGCCACTTTTGAGATTTCGAAAGGCTAAGACTGTAGAATTACTTTGATCGCTGAATGAGAGATAATGATCCTAGTCTGAAAAGCATCACATCACAACATATCTATGTAATGTGTGTAATCTATGGGAGCTTCAGCAAATTATGCTCTGCTGAATGACCTTAGTCAGTTTTTCTTTACGCCATTTACTCCATTCCAAATTCCATTCATAGTTTTTTTTCCTTCCATAACCCCAACCCCATCCCAGGTAGCATTTCATCCTCTCTGGATAGTCTCAGACTTCCCTAGATTTGTGTTGTTGTTTTGGGAAAGTTTTCCCCTATTGTTTTCGGTTTTCAAAAAAACAAAAAAAGACCCTCCCAAATCTGCTAATTTCTCCCTTTTATAAATGCTTAATTCAGTTCCATTAAGAGAGGTATTTTAGGATTTGAATATATTCACCATATGAGATAATGACAAAAAAAGGTCAACCTAAGGCATTTTGGTGGTTGAGGTGAAAATGATCTGCCCCCATACCAGCTGGGTTGCAGCTGAATATAAGTTCAGGCAAGAAGATGGGGTAAAAACTTCCCCTGGTAATACGAAGCAGATTATCTGGAACATGCACATCTGTTCTCCAGCAGAGGTGAACAGATATGAAGTTGTTATTACCGCCTTATTCTTAGGCAACTGCCCCATTCTCCTAATCTCAGCTTAACTTTTCCAATATGAGTAAACAGATCATCTAGAGCTTGTGTTTCATCCTGGATTGCAGATGTTTATGAAACTTAGATTCCATTTGAATTGGGAGAGGGAGGCAGTGGAATAACTTCTCTGTTTAACTAATGGAAGTTAGTTCTCTGTTTAACTAATTGCAGTTTCAGAATGCCTGTTGTCTCTTATCTTAGGATGGCCAAAACAGCATTGCAGGTCTTGCATCATCCGGAGGAAAACAACATAAAGAAAAGAAAGTTTTCATTAGCCTAATAGGTACAAAGGGCATGGGATGCAGGTGAGTTACAGCATTTTCTTGTCACTTGTTTCTCCAAGAAATTGTAGTGAGTAAGAATGAGCCATTAATTTCATTTAATTTCAGTTAAACTTGTGCAGAGCTTTGGATTTGATTCCAAAAAGAGGCATTGAAGTGGCTCTGGGAAAAGAAGCAGAGAGTTACAGAAGAGTTCTGTGTTCATAGTCTAGTACACGGGTGTCAAATTTGATAGCATCATGGGCCAGATCACGATGTATCATGACATTTTTTGCTTTTGCAGAGCTGGGGTGAGCATGGCTTGTGCTTGACATATCTGGTCTGTGGGCCGCCAGTGTGACAGGCCTGGACTAGTACTTCAAAATATTTTTTGGATCAGAATATGAAGTGCTGCACAGCCCTGTTAAACGTGTATTTTGCTTTCACATATAAATAATTAAGTATTAAAAGGACTGATTTTAGCATTTTTATTGTTCAAAATGCTAGTACAAATTAATAAGCCCTAAAGCAGAGGTAAACTACCAATATCATGCCTGCCTTCTGGATTGGCATCTTAGTTCTTTGGCATGTGAATCTTTGTGGACATTTTTATTAATTATTGATATATGTCTTGAAAAGAACTAAAAGAGTCACTTCGTTGTAAAAGTAGTTTTCTTTTCATATGGATTAGAATACTTCAATTCTCTTAATTGAATTTATTTGTCCTAATCATAGATAGAGATGCAAGCAAAACATTTGTGTGCTGTAGTCCTTATTTAAACACACAAACAACACAATAGTTCTTCATTTTATTATAATGTATTGTAAAATGAAGAAAGCGAATATTTTGCTTTCTTATCCTTTCTCAGAAAAATCCCCAACCTACCAGATTAGATTTGGTATATAGGAAGAATGGGGAGAGGGGAATGTGATTAGTCTATTCTTGATATTATTGCCATTAATTGGTGATTTTATTTCTTTCATGTTTTGTTCCAGTATTTCCAGTGGCCCTACCCAAAAACCTGGCATTTTCATAAGCAACGTTAAACCAAATTCTTTATCTGCTGAAGTCGGGTTGGAGGTGAATATAAACCATACTAAATCTAATCGCATGGAAATGTTTAATTTGGAAGAAGTTCTAATAGTTTTTCTCTAATATTAAGCACTTTTGTTGATTGTTTTTTTTAGGTTGGTGATCAGATTGTTGAAGTAAATGGTACAGACTTCTCTAACATTGATCATAAGGAGGTAATTAAAACCCAAGTGACCCTACATGACATAGGACCTGTTTCTTCAGGGACGGTTCCTGTTTCCCATTGTATCTGCCCAAGCAGTTCAATCTAGCAGCTATCAGGACTGGAAGCTCACCTTCTCTGTAGCAGTACCTGCCCTTGGGGGAGAGGGTATAAAGTTCCCCCAAAATTCAATAGTTCCCACATAGTAGGATTTCAAAGTGCCTAAAAGAGGCCTTTGGAGATTATAATTAAACGGCCCTTTCTTGGTTTATATTCCCCCCTGGACTTGATGTTCCTTTGTCTTGTGCTGTTTTATGTGTAGTAGAATGTACACCTGCAGCAACAATGGGGGACAGTTTTGATAATGCAGAACTTTCCCAGAGAGCGGCCCAGATTAAGAGACTGCACAGTCCCAAGATGGAGGAAGAGTAAGGAAGAGGTTTAGGATAGCCATACCTTAGAATCTCTCACATATATTAGTATCTCTAGTAGATTAGAAGATTATAACTTTAGTATGGCAAAATTCTGTGCCTTAGCTGCAAGCAAATGAAGGATTGGACTCAATTGATATTATATTATTTCTGGGCCTGACGTTATGTTTACTATATTGTTTTTTGTTTTTTAGATGTTTAACCATTGAAAACTGTCCAGGGTAACTGGGAGTCAGATGGCATATAAACTTAATAAATTACTCAATGTTCCTTTGAATAAAATATAATATAAATATACAACTGATTGATTCAAGCCGATTGATTACCACATCACTATATCTACCATTTACATTTTATCTGATAAAAATTAACCAAAGATGTTGAACTAGGGAAATGTATTTTAATTTATTTTTTAAAAAGACATGTCAACTTTGTCAAAAAATTCTATACACTTGCAATCTTAACATATTGACTTGGGAATTATTCCCTTTGTATTCTGCACAAAATTGCATAATACTCAATCCACATTTCAAAACTGAAAAACCATCTTTAGGTGGTTAAAATAAAAAAAAAATGTTTAAAGTTCCTAAAATAATTGTATCATGTTGATTGAAAAAAATGTTGAAAAGAAAATATTTTGCAGCAGTGTTTATGACTGAAATTAGAATTAGGTTCCCCTATTTTCTAGAATAATAACTGAAAAAATACTACATTAAGAAGAATAAAAAGCCATTCTAACTGTAGTGTTAGTCCTGTAGACTTTTACAATATTTGGATTTTACATTTTAAGTTTTCTGTCATTACCTCCCTTTTTTTTCTTTCTTTTTTCCCAGGCTGTGAAGGTGTTGAAAAGCAGTCAAACCCTGACAATCACTGTTGTAACTGGAGCTGTAAGTATTAATGTCATAGCAATCAGCAAAAGACTTGTGAAAAGTTGTGAAAAGGCTGCTATATGCAGCAGTAAGAAATGAAACACACTCAAAGCACATATCCTGGGATCCCCCAAAGTAGAAAATGTGGGTGGAAGATACAGCCTAGTTCCAAGTTCATGTAGTTACTATCCTAAATGATTTTACTTGAGCTTAAGGAATTTAACATTACAAATCTGTATGTATCTACTTAAAAGTAAGTTGTATTAAATGTAAGGAGGCTTACAGGAAGGCTAAATCGATATAGAACTACAGGCTGGTGAAGTTATAAACATAATATTACCTTTAATCATCTTTGCCAATTCAGTATTATTTTCTCTGCTTATTTTATTGTGTTATGCATTTCTAGAATTATGACAGGCACAGTGTTGTTCAATTTGCTTTTATCATTTTGAAACATGATAAATTGCAGTAGAAGCTCAGTCTAGGGACAATGCAAGGAGAATGCTTGTAGAAATTGAATAGCTTCTGCTACAATTTATCATCCATTTCAAAAAGATAAAAACAAAGCAAACAACAGCATGCCTGCCCTAATTCTAGACATACATTCACATTTGTTTTGGATCACTGCTCAGGCACAGAGGCTGCTTCTATCACTAGCTATGTATAACACCTCTGGTGTTGTGTTCACACCTTTCAGTGTAAAGATATACAGTTACCAGAAAATAGAAGTGAGAATATAACTCAAAGGTAATCAACCACAATAAACAGGAGTAAAATGAAAAAGCATGCAGGTTTGTATTTATGAGACAATCGTGTTTCTAAAATAATTTAAAATGGATTTCAATCTTCTCAAATGCAAATTTCTACAAATGAGATTCAAAAAAACATAGGGCTTGGGCCCCAATGGCACACATAAAAATAAGAACAGAATTCGGATAACTACACCCATAACATGCTTCCAGTGTTTTTCTTTTTATATTTGTTACAGCTATTTGTTTAAAATTATTTCCGTTCTATCAAATTCCCATATTCACATTTTGTTTGTTTATTTCCAAAATAAGTCTTTTAAGTTTTGCAGAGTTTTCCCTGAAGAAAATATTGCAAAATATATTATTTCTCAAAACATTCAAGTTAATTACTATGATGGTTGACTGACTAAGTTGATTAACAGGGATTTAAAACAATGTTTAGGGCAAGGAACTGTTTATGACTGAGGAAGAGAGGCAAAGGGAAGAATATAACCGTGAGATGGAGCGCCAAGAGTTAATGCGTCAGAAGTGGCTTGCCCTGGAAACTAACAAAATCCTGAAAGAACAACAAGAAAAAGAAAAACTGTAAGAAGGGGTCTCATATATTAATGAATTGTCATAATGTGTAACTGCTGATTGGTGTAACCATCAAAACTTAGTTAACTTGATTTCTTTTCTGAAAGCTTTAGAACTTTTCAGTGATCATATAGCATGATAATTTAGCATTACTGTTTCTTACATAGGAAGACTAATTTTGAATAGAAGCATTTTCTTGTCAAAAGGCAATATTACAAAACTAATCAGGAGTAGATGATTATTAATAAAAGAGAATGATTGTAGCTGTTTTCTGACTTTCCACACTAGGGATTTATAATATCGTATAGCAGGGGTGTCAAGTTGCTGGCCCACAGGACAGATATGTCATCCGCAGGCCATGCCCGCCCCAGCTCTGTGAATGGGGAAAGAGTCATGAAATGTCATGATGGCAACATGGCACCACGAGTTTGACCCGTGTCCTATAGCTATAGCAGATATTATAAATCTTCTATCTTCCCTATGATATATTGCCATTACAATGGCTGGATGATGCTAGAAGAGCCTAAAAATAAAGTGGAATTGGCCAATGAAGAATCAATAAAACAAAGTTACATTTTATTATTCAAAATATAATGATAGCAGAAGTAGAATTCTGATTTAAGAAGGTAGTGTCAGCTTTGGAAGCCATATTAGCACCAGACACATTCAAAGTGATACAATAGCATGTTCTTTCTGTGCAATTAAATTACATGCTTATCCACCATTAATCAAGTAAAATGTTGACCAATCAGAAATTTACCTCGCTATTTGTCAGAATCCAATGTATGTCATGGTCACCATTCATCATTAAGTACTCTTGAAGAGAAGCATGACAAAACCAGGAAAGCTTTCTTGGACTCCACTACCATATGCATTGCAAAAAATAAATAAATAAACTGAAATTATGTTTGTAAATAGATCTGTCTTTTTCTGTTAAACTAACACAAAGAAAAGCACTGAGATCATAATACAACTAAGAGTGAAATGAACTAATAAATGTTACATGAAATATTGCACTCCTGGAATAGCAATTAAGTGGAACATTAAAACAAAGTGAGCATTTTAAAAAATATTTTGAGACAGTCTCAGAAGAAATGTCTTCTGTTTATGCTCGAACCTGTTGAAAAGGCCAGGAAATAGCCTCAAAATAGACGCATTAAACATCAGGCTTCCATAGTTCAGTCATCACCTTCAGCCACTTTCAAATCATAAAAGGATGTCTGTAAATAATGCCCAAGTTCAAATGTGTATCAATCCTACTAGTTACCTTTGTCAATCAGAAAGAATTAGAAGGAATAAAACTTTAGCTTCTTAGTAGATAGAGAAGTGTTGCATATCTCACAAAGCTATCTATCTCAGGGTATAATGTCCACCCATCAAACAATAGAACAAGCTTATCGACAGATTGTGACTTTATATATTAAGTATCATTCAATAGTTTCATTTGGGGTATATATTTCTAGGCGGAAAATGGAGATTGCACAGAAGGCTAGTGAGGAAGAAGAACGATATCGTAAAGAAATTGAACAGTTAAGTCATTCTTTCATGCATGCCTTTTCCTCTTGTTGTCCACATGCCTATATTTTGTTTTTAAAAGGGTACAATGACTTTATGAATGACAAAAAGGCATCTAGGATTCATTCAAGTTCATTTAAATCACCAGTGGTAGAAACATCTCTTTGAATGAGCTATAACAATTCTTTCTGACAGGTCAAGAATTATTTGGTTGAAGACCAGATTGTCGTCCATGCCTTCTACCTCTTCTCAAATGGTGCAGGAAATGGACAATTCCAACTCACCAGTCAGTTTTGGCTCATGATCCCCACCTCAGATAAATCTGTTGAATTTCCCAACAGAGTAATAATGGTGTGAAGTGATGCTTTTCAAAATTAATTAATTAAAATGGATTAAAATTGGGTAAATAGGTATAAGAATGGTTTAAGGGGAAGGAGATAAGAGAAGGGTGACTGTAATTCATCCAAAAATGCCCCCTGCAGAATTGTGGCATTACTGTGCCAAATATTTCACAGTAATGATTAGTTTTGAGGAAGAAAATGTCCACCACACACATTTTTCTCTTTTCATAGATTAGTCTCAGGAGTATGATCCACATTGGGATCTTGGCAGACTAAGGAAGTGTGCTTAGGAAATATCTACCTTTGGCCACTTCTACAGATCCTAAGCTGTTCTGTAGAGGGACATATGGGATCGTTCTTCATCTCAAATTGCAGGACATTTTCACTGCAGTCTGATTGTCTGCACTGCAGAGAGCCTCTTCTGAGAATCTGTGAGAATTTATTTTGGCAGAGAAAAATTACCAAGATTGGATCTGAAATGGAAGTGAGGGACTGTTCTCAGTATTCTTAGTGCCCACTGGGATCATTATGATAAATTGCCCATTATATGTATTCTTTCTCTGCAAGTCAGTTTTGATTTTATTTTAACAAATGCCATTTTCACTTAATTATTATTAATTATGCATTAAAAATGCTGGATTGCCTGGAATAGATATCTCTGCTGCTTCTCACTTGAGTTTTTTGAATTCATTATACCTGAAGTATTGACAAATAAGAATGAGAAATTTCTGCAGGCAAACAACTAAGCTCAGAGAGCACTAGGGACCCCTCATTTCAACCCTAGACTACAAATATTCTCTTTTATTGATAAATTACTTTGGGATGCATTTTAAGCAGTACAGACATATATAAACACTAAATACCATAACAATATAAGTTATTTTTTTAAAAAAGCAATTGCAAATTCACTTTCTTGTTCTGACTAAAAACTAGCCAAAGGCCAAGCAGCTTGGCATTTTCTATCATAGACCTAGTCACAGTTCAAGCTTTTGAACTGAAAAGTTAAGTACCTACTTAAATAGCATATTCTGAAACGAGAAGGATTGGAGAGGTTTAATTTTTGGCTGTGTTATACGATTTATTTTGATATGCTTTTGACATTTTTGTTAACTATAAGTGATAAATAATAAAGTAAATAAACTCAGTCTTGCTTGATATGTTTGTAGCACAACTTTATTCTGTCATGAAGCTCAAAATAGTTGCTTTATACAGTATATTGATTGAGTTGTTAATGTTTTAATTACCAACTTTCTAAGTCTCCTGATAGTTTACAATAAACAAGGAATGCTTCCATTTGATTTCTTGTCTAGAGACTGACTAATATCTAAGTCTAGATTATATTTAGTATAAATCTAAACTAAGGTAACTGTATCATGTCCTTTCACCCTACACTCTCTAAAGGAGCAATATTTTCCTCTTTCCCAGAATAAAGGCTGAGGAAGAGAAGTTCAAAAAGCAGTGGGAGGAAGATTGGGGTCATAAAGAGCCTCTAAAGGCTGCCAAAATTGTAACTGCAGAAGTACATTCTCCACCTCGTCCTAAACATCGATGTAAGTAAGATGTTGTGAAGTTGTATTCTTATGTGTAAGAAATGTGCTTCATTAATTCCAGCACAGTATATTTCTAAAATTGTAGGCATGGGGAGAAGCCAGAAATTTGAGCTGTGGAAGTGAATCTCCAGGATAGTTATTGATTTTTCTTCTTTCTGTGTTACTTTGATTAAATGCTGTGCATTCTGAAGGTTTTTTCGGAGGAAAACAAAAAAAATACAATAAACTAAGGAAGAATGAGTGAGTCTTCTTTTGCTTTTCAATAGGAAATAATTTCCAGAAATCCATATTTCTGGGTCCAAATACATAGACTCATTTTAACTGATATTGGGATATATAAATGGTTGGTATTTCAGGTCAATTTATAGTGGCATTGCATGGCACCCCAGAACAAACCATCCATTTATAGAACAAAAGCATGAAAGAATACAGGGCTCATCTTATTCCTAGATATGCCTACATTCTTCACAGACTTTTTGATTCTAATTCTTTCATAAGAACCACCCTCCTGCCCCAAGAATTGTCATTTCTTCTTTCTTTATTTCTTTCTTCCTTTCTTTCTCAAGTAGATGTAGAGGAAACTGCATTTGATCAGTCCACATCAAATGATACAACTGGATTGAAGCTGAAGGAAAGCCAACAGGTTTGCTGTAGCACCTTGACTTCTCTTGACTTTCTTACTGCCTGCACTATCCCTCTTGCTGACAATCATTCTTAAAATTGGACTGCACTACACTCCCTGTGGTTTTTTGTAATTCTCACATTAAGGAAAGCATTAATATTTATTTTATGTGTTAACCAATTTAACTTTATATGATTTTTCAACCCAAGAGGAAAACATGAAATGGCCCTAAATGGAATCTTTGTATGTTCTGTCTCATTACCACTGAAAACAGAGCTGGGGTCAAGGAATAGTTCAAATTAAGTGATTTCTGTCATTAGAAAACTGAGACAGTGTCCTTTGCCTGTATCCTTCTGATTAATTTCCTTTAACAATCATAATAGCAAAGTCCTAGAGAAGATTGGAAGAACTAGAAAAAAGATTTTTTAGTTCGAGAATATCATGCAGTATGCTTCTGAAAAATTAAGTTATAATACTTGGATTAAAGCACATGTATCAAACTAGTCATGAAAGTGAATAAAAATGAAAGTTACTTGTGTATTATGAAAGATTATGAAAGTGAAATGGTTACAATTCTCATAGTCTGAAGAAGAGACTTCTGCCTCTTATTTATAGCTGTTTCAAAGTTAAGATAAAAATGTACTCCATTTGCATTGCTATAATTTTCATCTTTATATGTTGTAATCTGTTGATATCAATATCTATAATGCATTGTTCTCCTTTGCATACCACATAGCTTTTGGATGGTTTTATCGGTATGAGGGAAAATTTCCTACGATTCGCAAGGTAGAAAAACGTTGAACATTTTGAAAAGTTTGCTGTGATCATCTCATTTGAATCCATGTGCATTTTCCTGTAGTTAGGGTTATCTTGATAAGCATGAAAGGAAGGAAAGGTCTGCATGCGTTATAATGATTTATATCCAAACCTGTTGGGTAGAAAAGTATTTCAGTCCTTGCCTGTCCCAAATTGAGCCAATTATCCCATAATAGTGCCTTCTCTTTCTCCTACATTAATTGGCAGAATTTTAGTTCTCAATAATTGGTTTTTAATAATGCAAGGAGATGCTAAAGGAAGGCTGGAACACTCCTTTGTGTGAATAAAAATCCACTGTCTTACTATCTAGTATACTTTATATCTACACAAATAGGTTCTATTTTGTGGTGTGCAGAACTGTAAATAATGCAAATAATCTTATTTGGAACCCTATTGGTTTATGCCATTTCAGTCATCTGACTCTAAGTGGCTTATCTCTGCAAATATTTTCTCTCTCTTTAAGATAATAGACATTGCTTTCCAGAAAGCTAATTTGGTTAAGTCCTTTAAGAACAATGGCTTCTATTAACTCATATTAAGGTAATCAAACTGAGACATATAAGCAATTTAGTGGAATTCCAAATAAGTAATTTGTTATCCATGGAAGGGTTTTGTTGTGTTGTTCAGTTTTGGTTTTGATCTTTGTGCAATTTGTTCCTTTATCATTTTGGAATTATGCATTATATCACCAGATAGAATGCTTCCATTACTTATATGAGGACCTACTCTTTAAAAGCATGCAAAACTGTACGTCTTTTGGGGGGTGGTAGTTTCAGATAGTGTAGTGGGAAATTTACAAGTATGCATGAACCTTGTTATCTCTAGCTTTCCTGCAAAACCTGATGATTTTGTGCCCATCTTACTCATCCTGAGGCTGGGTTTTATGCCTTGCTGCTTTAATAACTGGATGATTGTGTCACAGTTATCTAGGAGAAACTCTGGTGCATTAGTAGTATATATGTATAATTAATATTAATATAACAACAATCCAGAAAGGTAAAGAAAGAAAGAAAGCAAAAAGTGACAGTCTTAGTGAACAGAAAAAAAGCAAAATGCAACTGGAGTTTGAGCTAAAACTTCTCAAGGAAAAAGAAGAGAAGTTGGAAAGAGAAAAACAGTTGAAAATCAGCCGACTGGTTCAAGAGGTATGTTCTTTGTGATCTGTATACCTTTGTTTCCTGTATGAAAAGAGTGAAAAACAGCATGCTACTGACAGATATATTATGTCTGAATGTGTATATACTTAAATGCATTATTGTGGTTGAATATTAACTAACATGACCTAGCTACTAAAACATGGAGAACATAAATTAAAGCTGTAGATTATAATATAACGTCACAGTATAATTCAAACTATATATGTAAAAGTGAACTAGTTTCTTAGTTAGATGATTAAAAGCAATGTGATTCTGAAATGTATTTGATTTGGCATTTAGATTCATTGGAAGACCAACAAATCTTTCTATACTTATGAGCAGATGTGTTGAATACCATGCTATACTTTTTGGGTGTTGTATATCAAAAGACTTCAGTAAAGTGGAGAAATTCCATAGCAATGGAGTAAAATTCTCCCTTTCCAGATGTTCAAATGATATAGGAAAATCAACAAGCCTTTCCCTCTTTCTAACAGTCATGCTTTGTCCATCTGAATATAGGAGACACTTAATGAAAATCAGGGAATTCACTATTACCATTTCAATTTTAACTTGCACACATACCTATTGCTATTTGGGATAAAAAGAGGTGCAAAGAGTAGAATAGCAAGTCCCTCCATATCTGACATGTTGCCACCAAATGTGATTTGTACCATTCCAGAGGTTTTGGTTTGTTCAGCCAAGAAAAATGTAGTGACAATCTCCTGGCCTTCCTCCGTACAGCCATTCATTAGTGCAGTGTATCAATGAACCCAGACCATTAATTTAATGGACAGCCCGTTAAATAGATCACCCATATTGTGTGAACATGACCCCTCTATATATTCTATTCTGAAAATGGATTCCCCTGTGACTTTCTTACATATTTCGAAAGGAATACTGCTTTTTCCACCTGTAATTCTCACCAAACGAGAAGAATAAGTGGTTGGCAGACATAAGTAATCATATGTTTATGTTCCCTAGGAATAAATGGTTGGAGAATTGGATGACAGTTGTTCTTGTGTTTGTTACTTGGGAGTTGAAGTATGTTGGACTGTCTCTTTTTGCTTAACACAGGGATTAGTAGAATGATCACTGGAGACCGTACTCATATATATGATCAATATTTTATAAATGTGATCGAAGGATATTTTATATGTATGAAATAGATAGAGCATGTTAATAGCTCCTCTAAAATACTGATTTATTTGAACAGCTGCTTATATCAAACAACCAGGTATCTGTCATGTATTTGGGGTTTCTACTGCCCCAAGGATAATTAATGAGATGAGACTGGAAGAGTGCCAGAAAGTGCCAGATTCTTGCAGACATTCAGTTGTAAATCACTGAATGATAAGAAATTGACTGTGCAACTCTTAGATATGACTCTATTTATTTCAGCAAACCTTGTTGAGATAAACATATCAATTCGAATCTAACAATCAGCCAATTTTAATACGGAGTGTAGATGTATTCAGCAATTTGCTGAGATTGCAATAGATGAATTACAAAAATATTTAAAACTGCACACAACATTTTATTGCCAAAATATATTTCAAGTGTGCCTTTGAATATAAATTTATAAATATAAACTCTTAAATTTTCTTCTAAAATTATGCTACAACTCTCAGGTGTCTGAGACTGAACGAGAAGATTTAGAAGAATCAGAAAAGACTCAGCATTGGGTGGAAAAGCTCTGTCAAACACGTTTAGAACAAATCTCCTCGGTGGAGAATGATTCTCCTGAGGTAAAATAAGATTCTCACCCACCCAGTAAAATATTTGTTTTGTAATCTTACAAATTGGTTTTTAAGATGTCGTTTGCAGTATGATCTGTAGTAAATCATTTGTTTTATTAGGCGATTATAATGAAAAAAAAGTTTCAGATCTTATGTAAAAATAGACACATCCATTTTAATTCAGTAAAGAACCATATCATGTTAAAGAACCATATCATAAAGAACCATATCATAACCTAGATCAAAGGCCTCAAATTTGTGGCTCATGGGATGCATGTGGCCATCCATTTTGTACCTTGTATGCCTACCAGGATGGTGGGTAGTGGTGGACAAGGTGACTCTTAACTGACAAAAAAGCAGAGCCCAGCTTTGCCCTCAGGGTAGATTAAGGGAGGCTGCATCCTACCTCATGGGAAGCTCCAACTTTCTTTCCATTTTGCCACCTTTGTTTGCCTTTTGCCTTGGCTTGTTAAAAAGTTTCTTGGGCTATAGGAATTGTTTCCTTTAATACAAATTCTTATTTATTGATGTAGAACAGCTAGACAAAATGTCTCCCATAACAAGGATTGTTTTAAAGGAATTGAGAGCATTGGGGTTTTGAGCCTAGTTCCTTGCTTTTTGCTGTTAGTGGAGTTGTATCCAGTCATTTAAGCAAGTGCTGCATTAAAATAAATCTGTCATACTAGAAAACAGGTGCCCGTCCTGCTGTTTCTGCTTCTGCTACCTCTGTGCGAAGGTTTGCTGGTGGCTTGCAGCTCCATACCACTGACCTTGATGATATCAGCTTAAATGATACTGGCAAGCTTTCAAAACGCCCAGCA
Organism: Pseudonaja textilis; assembly: GCF_049901715.1. Classification (NCBI taxonomy): domain Eukaryota; kingdom Metazoa; phylum Chordata; class Lepidosauria; order Squamata; family Elapidae; genus Pseudonaja; species Pseudonaja textilis. The sequence continues at coordinate 237,857,629 of NC_141990.1, forward strand.
CCTCTGCCTCCATTACCCCATACAGTATCTGTAGCCTCAGTAGCTTATCCGCTTTCTCCATCAAATATTCCAGCTACTAAAGGATCAGCACCAATACCTAATTCACCTTCATGGATTCCATCATCCTCTCCATCTCCTTGGGCACATGTCCCACCGCCTCCTTTCCCTCCACCATCTCCACCACCCATTCATCCTTCCATGCAGACTGTTGGCACTCTCCATCATCCAATGTCCAATCATTTGGATGATAAAACTGGCTGCCACAATTTTCAACCTGGGAGGGCAGAAGATTCCCTGGATAGCTGGGAAGTGATAAACTGCAAAGAAAGGAAGATTAGTCCAGTTAATGCACAAAGCAGCAAGCAGACCTATCTTTCCAGTCCAAAGGTATGATATAGAATATATATTTTGTGGCACTCACAATTCTGAGCTGCTGCTGCTGATTCAAGTTATCAAGATAATAAAATATTTTCCACTGTGACTTTTACCTTGTATGATACTGTCCTGAAGTATTTCTCATGTTTATAACTTTCCATAAGTGCATTTTAATTACCTTGCCATGTCATGTCATCATTTTTCCCCACTATACTGCATGGAAGCATTTTTATAAATTGTATTACTTCCCCTCCCCCCGTCTATACATTACTGAAGAGCTTAAGTGTAGTCCAAGATTCAGGATGAGCAGTGTTGTTTATTGGCAGATGTGATTTAGAGGGTAGAAAAGAAAGTACTGTATTGCCAAGCCCAGAGCAATCAGCACTGATTATTAGCTGTCAAGGGCAGTTCAAGATGCAGGTTGCACCTATGTTAGGGCATAGGACCTATTTATTTGGAGGGATCCACCTCTGTGATATTGGACAGAGTGTCTTATTAAGTGTGTCATCTAGTAGGACACAGAAAGAGTGTTTAGTCTGCATAAAATATACACATCCTTTCTGTAACATTCTTACATTGGAACTCCTCTAGCAATTTACTCCAGGCACCCCTGCCCAGCGTCATCCAGCTGTACCTATAGTGTCCAAACCAGTTATGCTGCATCCTGACCACAATATTGTAGTCAGACCAACAACCAAATCAGAAGCTCTGGTAAGTCTATGTTGATATATTCTGCATGCTTTGAATGTATAGGAGACCAGCTGTCCCACTATCACTGTCACTTTGCTTGCTGTGATTCTAGCTTGAATGTACACTGAATAATTCAGAAGTATTTAAAAATTAAAATATGCTAAACACTTTTTTTTCCACAATGAGCATTTGGTTGGATTAGTTGCAAAATCTCCTTGTGGTTGTTTTGTTTTTTTGTTTTACTATACTTTTGCTCTGTAGCCTATATTAAATTAGTTGAAAGGTTCAGAAATTCTTTAAGTCTACAAAGTAATGCAATTGAGGTGGGGTGAAGCTGCAAAACAGACACTTGCTTAGCCTAGGAACAAGGGGACAAATGGACTTTCATTAAATAACCAAACAAATTGGTGTTTAAAAAGGTTCACTTACCAGCCTATTGTAACCATAAAATTATTGACATTCTTAGATTCCAGGCTTGGAATCAAGGCCTCTGGCAGACCTGGCCTTCCATCTGGTCTTTCCAAATCCTTTAGGTCTCTCCTCCTGTTGCCACCCAAGGTGCCCAATGTTGCCATCTTTTATTGTCTCTTCTACAACCCAATCATCACAAAATCTTTAACAATGAAAGCTCAATGTGTCCACTAACACATAATATGAAATCACTTTCTATCAATTCCCTTGTGGTTACTACAAGCAAAACAGATTATAAAACAAAAATTTAAAATGCAGGACTAATAATAAGATTTTTTTTTCCCATTCAATCATATCCATATAATTCCCTTCAATTTTCTTGGAAAAGTAGTATAGTAAGAATAAAAGATACCATATATATTTGGAGTTTTACTTAGGATACAAACTGAATAAACTAAACTGTCCATATTGTAAAATTTAGCATTAAGTATTAATATCGATATAGAATTAGGCAAGCAGAAATGTAGAATGAAAATAAAATAGAATGTAGATACAAAATAGAAAATAAAAATAAAATGAACAGTTTTCTATATTTATCAATTAGACCATTTCTTGTTCTTTCCATAAACAGCTGAAAGATCATTTTTATACCATTTAAGGCAGGGCTGTCAAACTCCCGACCCATGGGCCGGATGTATCACACATTGGCCACGCCCATGCCTGGTTTACCGAAGGGAAAAAAGTCCCAATACCTCACGTGATGCTGCCGTGATGACATGAGTTTGACACCCCTGATTTAAGGGGTGTCCTACCAGTAAACTTTTTTTTAAAAAAAGGCAATTATCCTCGTGATGTAACACTAAGTATAAGAGCCATAGTGGCACAGTGGTTAGAGTGCAATACTGCAGGCTACTTCTGATGAGTGCTGATTGCCAGCAGTTTGGCAGTTCAAGTCCCACTGGCTCATTGAAATTAAATTGATATGCTGTCCAATTCCCAATGACTGGGCAATTTATCCATAAGTAAGCAAAGTAGACTCTCTATAAACTGCTTGCTCCTCTGATAGAGTAATAGATGGATCAATGCCTGATTTGTAAGAGAAAAAAAAACCATATGGCTATTGCCATGTTGAAAAACTCCATTTTCTTTTCTTTCCAGACTCCCTAAATGTCATTATGCATATTTAGGATAAAGCTAAATCATAAATTGGGAATATAAAGAGTACTTCTTTAAAAAAAAATAATATTATGAACATTTCAATAATAATCTCGTAGAGGGCTGTAAAGCACTGTGAAATGATTATATAAGTCTAAGTGTTATAGCTGTTGCTATTAGTTCTTGAATAATATATCTTTTGGGGTCAGCCCCTTGTGAGTTTACCTGACCTTTAGCTGAAATTTCCATCAAGAAACCGATTAGGTGACTGATAGCCATTGTTTTAATTTCTCAAATGCTTCACAGGACCTGAACAAAAGAAACATGTTAGCTAGACTCTTCATGCGTGTCAGAGCAGAGGCTCCAGAGAATGAAAGTAATAATAAGTCAGTAATAAATTCAGTCAGATTATTGGAGATCTTGTAGTTTTCTCAGAATATCACATCCGAACCTTCTTAATATTTTTGCTGATGGAAACAGCATCAAAAGAGTTTAAATAGTTTTTTCCCCTGTTTTTACTTACAACTCTTCAAATAGCTTAAAGCAGGAAAATGAGCTATTGTTTCAATTTAGGGATAGCTTCATCAGCACATTTAACTTAAGTTACTATTCTAACACTTCTGCTGACAGACTTTTATCCAGCCTCACTTCTTTACCATTGCCAGGGGGTTCTGAATTTAAAGTTCTTGTATTATTCCCTGGCCATAGCACGCTCCAGACTGATGTTATGAAATGATATGCAGAACTGATAAGGATAAACCTGCTGCAAGAAATTGAATTTGCTCTAAGGCTCTACTACAGGTTCACATTAATGACATGAAACTCTAGTCCATTTTATACAAGGCATACAATGAAAAATGCACCCTTTTATTCAAAATGAGCTTCTGAAAACACAGCTACAAATTATTTTTAATAAGCCATTGTGAAATATAATTATTTTTAACTGGACAATTTTTTTAGCTAGTGTATATGCTGTCAGCAGCAGCTTTGGCTATTGTTATTCTTTAGTTTGTACCTCATACACATTATGCCATTATATGTCCTATGGAAACACAGAAGATTAACACTCATTAGATGGGGGTTCAAAAGTCTGCAAAGTTGCTGAAACAAGGGTTGGAAGGGCTTCAGTCCTTCTGTCTTCTGAAAAGGATATAATTAAAATGCTTATGCTTCTGTAATAAATAGTTGGATATGCATTCGAATAAATTCTCTGATGGCAGTATTTGGCAAATTTTGATTGGATGGTAAAACTACAATTTCAAGAAGTGCTTAAATAAGATTTAGAGTATGTGGAAGTTTGATTAGTAGTTGAAGGTGCTGGATTAGAAGCCTAAAGACTGTAAGTTCTTATTCTCCGTTAGGTATGGAAGGTCCCTGAATAACTTTGATCCCATCATTTTCTCTCAGACCCAGGCAATGGCAAACCATTTCTGAAAAGATGGCCAAGAAAACTGCAGTTTGACTATACAGGGGAAACTCGAAAAATTAGAATATCATGCAAAAGTTCATTTATTTCAGTAAAGCAATTTAAAAGGTGAAACTAATATATGAGATAGACTCATCACATGCAAAGCAAGATAGTTCAAGCCGTGATTTGTCATAATTGTGAGGATGATGGCTTACAGCTCATGAAAGCCCCAAATCCACAATCTCAGAAAATTAGAATATTACATGCAATCAATAAAACAAGGATTGTACATAGAACAATATCGGACCACTGAAAAGTAGAAGCATGCATATGTACTCAGTACTTGGTTTGGGCCCCTTTTGCAACAATTACTGCCTCAATGCGGTGTGGCACGGAAGCTATTAGCCTGTGGCACTGCTGAGGTGTTATGGAAGACCAGGATGCTTCAATAGCGGCCTTCAGCTCTTCTGCATTGTTCGGTCTCATGTCTCTCATCTTTCTCTTGGCAATGCCCCATAGATTCTCAATGGGGTTCAGGTCAGGCAAGTTTGCTGGCCAATCAAGCACAGTAATCCCACGGTCATTGAACCAGGTTTTGGTGCTTTTGGCGGTGTTGATAGGTGCCAAGTCCTGCTGGAAACTGAAGTCAGCATCCCCATAAAGCTTGTCTGTGGAAGGAAGCATGAAGTGCTCCAAAATCTCCTGGTAGACAGCTGCATTGACCCTGGACTTAATGAAGCACAGTGGACCAACACCAGCAGATGACATGGCTCCCCAAATCAACACAGACTATAGAAACTTCACACTGGATTTCAAGCATCTTGCGGTGTGTGCCTCTCCATTCTTCCTCCAGACTCTGACTCCTTGGTTTCCAAATGAGATGCAAAAGTTGCTCTCATCAGACAAGAGGACTTTGGACCACTGAGCAACAGACCAGGTCTGTTTATCTTTAGCCCGGGTAAGACGCTTCTGACATTGTTTGTTGTTCAGGAGCGGCTTGACAAGCCCATGTACAGGATCTGTCTGTGTGTGGTGGCTCTTGATGCACTGATTCCAGCCTCAGTTCACTCCTTGTGAAAGTCCCCAACACTTTTGAATGGCCTTTTCCTGACAATCCTCTCCAGGATGCGGTCATCCCTGCTGCTTGTGCACCTTTTTCTTCCACACTTTTCCCTTGCACATAACTTTCTATTAATGTGCTTTGATACAGCACTTTGGAAACATCCAACTTTGTTTGCAATTACCTTTTGAAGCTTTCCCTCCTTATGGAGGGTGTCAGTGATAGTTTTCTGCACAACTGTCAGGTCAGCAGTCTTTCCCATGATTGTGATTCCTACTGAACCAGACCGAGAGACCATTTAAAGGCTCAGGAACCCTTTGCAGGTGTTATGGCTTAATTAGCTGATTAGAGTGGGACACTTTGAGCCTAGAATATTGAACCTTTTCACAATATTCTAATTTTCTGAGACTGGGGATTTGGGGTTTTCATGAGCTATAAGCCATAGTCATCTCAATTATGACACATCATGGCTTGAATTATCTTGCTTTGCATGTAAAGAGTCTATCTCATATATTAGATTCACCTTTTCAGTTGCATTACTGAAATAAATGTCCTACCCACCCCGCCATGCATGCACAGAAGACACCCGAAGATTGGTCAGTGGGAGGCACATGTGTACATGTGTGGCACAGCTGAGCTGGGGCAACGGCTCACATGCCCACAAAGAGGGCTCTGCACGCATGCCATAGGTTCACCATAATGGTCCTACAGGATTGTTTTTCTGTCATTCCAATTAACTTTGAATTGATACATAGAATATGTAAATCTGAAGAACATTTAAATGCATGTGAGCGTGAAGGCGTGGAATGATGCATATCTAATCTATTAGCTGAAAATTCAGTGAATTGTGTTTCTTTCTTTTCAGCCTCAAGAGATGTTTAAAAGGATGGTGTTTTACAATTCATCATTTAAAACTAACAAAAAACAAGTAAAATCCTATTTCCTTTTTGCATATGTGTGTGATATTAGTGGGCTGTCACAGTTTTATCTTTTGTTTCTGACTCATGATATTAAATAAGATGCAAATAGGAAGCTTTGATTTTTTTTCAATGAATACAGGGAATTCTTCTAGATTTTGAAGAAACTGGCTATGAATACAAAAAGATCTGATGCTGTAAATTCTTTGATCATTTGATATTACTAGTGACTCTTTGACCTTTTCATTCAAATATAACATAATATAACATAAGGAATATGGCTAATATTTTTTCTATTCAATTCTATCCTATTTCTACTGGATCCTTTGTTTAAATTAATAGAAAATGTGGTTTGGTAATAAATGAGGAAAATGATGGATTGTATGAATCCACCCAGAATGGCCAAGGTGTCTTTTCCAGTGATTGTAATTAAGGTTGGATTTTGTAAAAGAGTATATCCTGCTTTAATTTTAGTTTTTCTAGTATTAGCTAATTGTCAAAGAATGTTTAGATTTATTTTTTCAAAGACTGTTAAAAATTTACTGCTGTAGGCTTTCATGGCTAATATCTGTTGGGCAATTCTGGACTTCAGGGATTTGTGACCATGGTCTAGAAAATAGATTTCCTGATATTTCGCCAGCAACTGTGGCTGCCATATACAGAGGTATATGCTAGGTAGACCACAGGCAACTGAGCAGGAGCTGACAGGGGTCCCTCTCAATCTTTATTTCCCACAGCATAATTGCTGCCCAATCAGCTCATTCAGTCTCCGGTAAGCTGCCTGTGGTCTGCCTAGCATATCGTATCTCTGATTATGCCAGCCAGTTGCTAAAACCTGATGCCCAATTGTCAAAGGTTCTTACTGTGTAAGAAACACTAGGTAGGAAAGAATGAAGTGAAGGATTTACAAAATCCATTGTTTCTTGGAGGTGGGGGTGGAAGCTGGATCTAGTTGATGCAAATCCTAAGAGCTTCAGGAATGTTTGCTTATCTTTGCTCTCAAGATACCATTGCTGCAACCATGGTACCATGAGCTCTCCATATGTTGCCAGACCTACAGGCATTAACAAGGGACAAAGTGAAATGAAAGTGACAATGGGTGTATAGAACATCTAGCCCCATGTTGTAATGGAATGCATTATGGCCTTGAGGAAAGAGAAGATGAGAAACTGCCTAGGAAAGAATCAGAGAAGAGGGGCATGAACTCTGATTGCTTAGCTATCATAGAAGGAACCTGAGAAGGGACTTGCCAGTGGTGGGATTCAAAAATTTTTACTATCAGTTCTGTGGGTGTGGCTTGGTGGGCGTGGCAGGGGAAGGATACTGTAATATCCCCATTCCCTTCCCACTCCTGCGGGAAGGATACTGCAAAATCTCATTCTTCCCCACCCCACTAACCTGCTTCCAGCTCCGTTCTCCTGTGCAGGGCAACAAAAGAAGACCCAGTCGATCAGCTGGGACTCAGGAGGCAGAGAATAGACGGGGGTGGGGCCAGTCAGAGGTGGTATTTGCCTGTTGTCCAAACTACTCAAAATTTCCACTATCAGTTCTCCAGAACTGGTCAGAACCTGCTGAACACCACATCTACTTGCCCTAATGGATCACGGGATTAAAAGTGGTAGACTTGCAAGATTCGGTTAATGTAGCCTTACAATAAAATATAATTATTTTGTAAAGTTCTGTTTCCTGTTTGGTTTAACTGGGAGGATTTGACATCAGTTTTGTATCTCTGAAAGTCTTTTCAACCCTTTCTTAATTTCTTTCGATGTCTGTTATGTGGTTGAGGGCTCCTGGCCCTCTTCTTTGATTGTTTCATGGCAGCATTGTTCCTGCTGTTTCCTCAATTCCCCTAATGGAGGATTGTCAAACTCCTGGCCCGCAGGCCAGATGCATCACGGACTGGCCATGCCAATGCCTGGTTTAGCAAAGGGGGGAAGTCCCGATACATCATGTGATGATGTCATGTTGACATGAGTTTGACACTCCTTCCCTAATGCATTCAGTTGCACCTACCAAGGGCTATAAATATTAATGATTTTTAGAAGGAAAAAAAGTTGTAGAGATCTAAGAATTCGTTTCAGCAGTTGTCAGGGAGACATCTAAGTTTAGTGCTATGAATGTTAAATCCCTATATAACACTTTATCACTGTTAACCACTGTAGCTACTCACTTTCTTATAAATACTTTATTCTTTCCAACCAACAATGAACCAAAGGACAAGACTTCACACCTTTGTTTTATATTGATTATGCTGTGGAAATTTAAAACTTGCAAGCAACTCAAATGAGTTACATAAGTCTTTCTGCATGGAACAGAAGTTGTAGCTATTCTGTATTTTGAGGCAACAAGGACCTGTTATGTGCCATTCTTTTTTTATGATGTTATTTTAACTGATCATTTGTATTATTTTGATGAGCAAAATATTGGTGAAAATTGTTCTAGACCAACGAAAGAAGTCAAGACTTTATTTGTTGTTGGTTTTTTTATTGCAGACGTCATCATCCTCTAGGTCATCCTAGAGATTATTAGATGTTGTAGCTTTTTCTTGCCATAAGCAGTGAAGGGGATATACTGATAAAGGACTATGGGAACTGGGACTACTATTTTTATCTTTGTTGGTGTTCTGGTTATAGAGGAAGAAGGTCAGGTTAGGGACTTGATTCAAAACCTCTTTTCCTTTGAGACTCCCAAAGCAGTCCAAAAACCAACATACAATCTATTCCTCTTCATATCAATGGAAGGAAAAAGAGCTATAGTAGCAGATCCAAATAAGTATGCTTCCAGACATTCCCTCTTCTGTTCTGTCCTTACGGTAACAACACAATCAAAGAAGGAATAGCAAAAGCTAAACCGCAACATAGATCCTTCCTGCCATCTAACCATACCTCTCTGAAATTTTTTCTATGAGTGACTTCTCTTTTTGTCATAAAACACAAGGGCAATTTTGGCCTTTTGAAATTCTGTTATGATCTAGGAGTCTCTGCACCATATTTATGAGCTGGAGTTCATGAGGAGAGCAAATAGCAAGGAGAAAACTAGATATGATTAAGCCATACTAAAATGAACAAAGTAGCTCTATTCTACATGGAAATGTTATTCCTGTTTAATTCTGCTGTTAGGATTTCTTCCTAAACATTTAAGAAAATTAATTGTCTATTCTAACATTAAGAATGCATTCAAAGTTATCTCCTGCCTTCACCTGGGATTTTCTGACATCTTTCAGTGTTGCTTATTCGAGCGTATTAACACTTATCACTCAAAGAGAAAGCTACAGAGAAGCAGGTATGGGTTTGGGTAGAGGGAGCAATAGAAGTATTACAAGATTGCTTTCAGTGCAGGGATTGGGAGATGTTTAAAGAAGTGGCAACAGATAACCAACATATAAACATGAAGAACTTTGCCATCACACAATCTGCATGTATTCAAAAGTGTATTGAGGAAGTCTGAGTCCTTAAAAACATTGTTGTGAGGGCTAATGAAAAGCCATGTGTCAACTCATAAAACATTTTGTATACATGTTTATAGTTGACAACGGAAAGAAGGGGGGGAGTGAAACACAGTGTGAAATTGAAAGTACATTCCATTCATATTTTCTTCTAAAACTGATTAAATGGCTGAAGCTTCTGCCTCGAAAAAATCTAATTGGAGAGTATGATTGATGACTCTTGGCTTTGGATGTTTTTTTTCATTGGATGATACACCCAGAGGGGTGAGGGTGAGGAAGCAGGATCAAGGGTGACAGTGAATTACGTATCTCGGAGGCTCATGATTAATTGAAGTAACTGCCGGAACCCTGACACCATGGTTGACATATGAGGTTCGCAAGATGTTGAAAGCACAGAATGTCGCTTTTAAATATGTGCGATATGATGGAACTTAGAACAGCCAGAGCTAATTTGAAAAGTGCCATAAAAAGAGCAAAGCAAGCCTATTATTAAGAACATTTTTCAGCACCCAATGAACTTCAGGCATATGTGGCAAGGAATCCAGGCTATTACAGATTATAAGGTGGCTCCATTGAGTTGCAAGGGTGGCACAAACTTTTTAAATGAGCTGAACAAATTTTCAAATAAAGTCAAATAAGACCCCTGCAAGGAAAGCTGTATCCCACCCTGATGAGCAAGTACTTAGCTTACCTCAATCCAGAGACACTGTTGGAAGTTAACATTCGGAAGGCAGCAGGCCCAGATAATATCGCTGAGTATGTTCTTAGGGAATGTGCAGACAAGTTGGCTTGTGTTCTTACAGATATTTTCAATCTTTCATTGCAGCAGGCAGTGTTCCCATCATGTTTTAAGACAGCCATTATTTTGCCAGTGCCAAAAAAGTCTGCAATTATGGGTCTCAATGATAGTTATCCAGTTGCGCTTACATCCATTATTATGAAATGTTTTGAGACATTATTGTATCTAGCCTTCCTCCAGCATTTGACTCGCTTCAGTTTGCTTAGTGTCCAAATCGCTCCACAGAGGATGCTATTTCTTCTGTTCTCCATCTGAGCTCGACGCACTTAGAGGAAAGAAATACTCACGTGCAAATGCTGTTTCTGGCTATGCAGCTAATGAGTAGGCTGGTTTTGTTGCTCAACAGCGAGCACTGGTGAAGTGATCACAACAGCACCTGCATTTTCTGCATTGCATGAAAAAAGTACATCCTCCTTCCCCTGCCCTTATCACTTTCTATAGAGGGACAGTCAAGAGCACTTGTCACATTACATTACACACTGGTTTGGAAGCATTATTGCTTCAGGCAGGAAAGCGGTGCAAAGAGTGATGAGAAGCGGAGAAGATTATTGGAAGTTCACTTCCGTCTATCCAGGACTTCCGTCTATCCATACCATATAAGCGATGCTTGACAAGGATCTGCTGGGATAATACACACCCTCTTCAAAACCTTGTTACCTTCTGGGAGGAGGCTTCATGGTATCCAAAGCAGAATATCTAGATTCAGTCAGTTTTGTTCCATAAAGTATCAAGCTTCCTCTTTCCAATATGTATTCAAGATGGACAGTGATATATGTATGTGTGTATAGGTGTAGGTATGTTTATATGTATGTGTATTGCATGTGTATATGTGTGTTACATATGTACACTTTTGAGTGCAGGCAATGTACCCACAGTAAAAAGATGACAGTAAATCTATCTATGATTTATCTATCTATCCATCCATCTTGTGCCCCACTGATTTTATTCAAAATAGGAAGCTCAGTTATGGCATCTGCAATTGCGATCTTTTAAATATAGCAGTGGCCTGGAATTTTAGCACAAGGATTCCAGCCACAGTTATGTCATAACATAGTTTAATTCCTTGCCTAGGAAGTTCAGTGGAGCTGAGCTGTGAAACAGGATGTTTTGTGTTTCAGAGATTTAAAAATGTTTGTTTGCTACAGAATATTGTTGATGAGTTAAATAAATATGCTTTACAAATGCTTTCTACTTTATGTTTCTCATGACAGTCAGCAGTCCAATATCCTGCTTTTAATTCCCACATGTTCTTCTCTAATTATGATAGAGGAGTACAAAGGTCTTAATCAACATTTATCTAGCCTATGGCCTTCATGTTGAATGGATTAAAATAAATGGTCAATCTAAATGTGAAGACCAAATTCTGGAAACCTTCAGCTTAAATTATCTAACTCTTGTGTTCTAAAAGGTAGATCTAACCTTAAAAGCTTGCGTGATTTAATGTCAGGAGGAACATACAATTTATCTCTTTCTTTCTAGATTTTCTTTCTTACTTCTTTCATTTGATCACTATTTTTATGTAGAGCTTACTACGCATGTATTTGATTGCCAACCTTATTTTCAGGGCTTCCAAAAATATGTGGAGGACTTTGATCCCTACACCATGGTAAGAAGTGTACATTGTAAGTGACCAAGGGGGAAGGGCCTATATGGCTTAGTTGTAACACATGCCATGCATGCTGAACATCCTACATTCAGTACGTGGTATCTACCCATGAAAAGCCCTGCTTGATTAGATGAAAATCCTGCAGCCCCTGCTGGAAAAACCTGCCAATCCAGCTGGGTGACATAGTGTCTATCCAAATGTACCCAGAAAGCTATCAAGTAGGATGCAAAATATATACTTTTTCAGCATTGCTGTCTAGCAATTGTTATTAAAGCATATTCCCTTTTTTTCACTTTTACCATTTCTCTTCATATTTAACACATTTTTCACATCATCCATATATTTATACTATTCTGTAAGATTCCCCTTTATCCATCTTCCAAAATGAAAAATGCCACCAAATTGTAATATTTCCTCATAAGGAAGTGATTTTGATTCAGTAATTTTGGTACAAGTGGAGTGGATAAACCCTGGAATATCAGTACTGATATGGACTAATGAATGATCTCAGTATAAGGCAGGATCCTTTTTGTAACAGAGATTGTTTACTGACATTTGTTTCATTTTGTTTAGTTTTCACCAGACCAGATTATGGGCAAAGATGTACGACTCCTTCATATAAAAAAGGTACTGTTTATGATGGGAGAAAGATATTGTACTTTAATTGTCACATTCAGTAGAGGAATTCCATTTCACAAAATTCAGAGATGAGCCTTCCCACTGAAAAGATAAAACACTGAAAATTAAACTCCAATCTCAGCTGCAGCTATCATAAATTTGTTTTTGTATTATGAAGGACAGCTTCATTTTTTCAGTATAGTTGTTTCTTCATTCATTGGCTTTGAGTCAAATCTTTATTACGGTCATAGACCAATTTGTTGGCATGAAATATTATGCTATTTGAAAGAAAAAGCAAACAAAACTGATGAGGTGAGTGGGCAAGCACAGATAAAGTGGCCATACATGCAGTGAGTGAATGACAGATAAACACATGAATAGATGTCTGTAATTCCACAATTTAATATTCGTTCATTGACACTTCACTGAGGTTGAGAACACTGGGAGACCCTTCTAAATGAACCTGTCTGATCTTAGGAAATTCTTTACATGATCACTTTCCAATACTTCTGCTGCCTTTTGAAAAATGGATAGATACAGTGTGCAATAAAGTCTTTTCAGTGATGATGCATCATTTGTAGAGTATCTTTCTCAGATGACATAAGGATGGACAACCATTCTTTAGTTTTTGGTCAATTAACTAAGATTCTGTTTTTTTTTCCTCTGAGGCTTTTAATCATATCTGTGTTGCTGTGCTTACTTGTTCCTTCTGACTTAATAAGATTTTAAATATTTTCTTTGGTTAACACTGCTGACTGTGTTATTTTCATTTATACTATCTAGTGTTTTCTATTATAATTTTTATTGTAAAGCTTGGTATCTTTTTTATAGAAAAGTAATGCACAAAGATTACACCCACTGGTCTATCCACCAGTGGAACTATGGTAAACCAGATCTTCTTTTACTTACAAACCTTTAATTCCAAATCTGGTTTACAGCAAGAAGGGGAACTCATTTTGTAAGTTCATAACAGAAAATGAACTAGGAAAGTATATAAGGCTTAATTCAAGAAAGGGTGGTTGACAAATACTGTATATTTTTTGAACTCTTTAATAGGAAGGATCATTAGACCTTGCAGTAGAAGGTGGCATTGATTCCCCAGTTGGAAAAGTAGTGGTGTCTACAATTTATGAGGGGGGTGCTGCAGACAAGCATGGTGAGTATCTGCTAAGAAAAAGCTGGAATATAAGGTATCTTAACACTTGTTAAATAAAGTTAGCTTTAACTAGACATTTTCCAAAAGTGCAAATGATATCCTCAGATAGGCATAAACTTATTTCTAAAATATTTACACTTAATTAAGACTAAGTATTTACAGTTTTTTGACTGCCCTGGGAAAAATTATGGTGAGAACAAAGTTGCATGATCTAATTTATTGCTGCAATGGGATCTTTCTGTCATGTGTTCTTCCAACTGCTCAAATATCAAATATTTAACAAAATTCAGATGTCTCAATAATGTATATATGTATTTGAGATAGGTACCATTATAAAAGTTAAAAAAATAAAATGTGCTATTTTAGAACATAACACCAGTGACCCTTCATCTGTTCCCTAAATACTTTCAACAATATTGCTATTGTGGTGTCTGGTAAAATAAATGAGATTGGAACACTAATATGTTTTAATATCCATTATTAACTCAGAATGAAGATAAACAAGAACCACATATAATAAATAGCATAATTAAATAAGGGTAGTGTCATATGTCATAATTTAACATTGTGATAATTCAATTTTAGAAGCTTCTAGTAGAAAAAATGACTGCTTACAGAAAAGCATTTCTTGTGTAGCTAAACAAAATGCCTTATACTGCTATTTTATCTTATTTTTTGTGGAAGAAGAAAAATCAGAGGAGAACAGAACAGAAATATGGGAACGTTAGAAGTTTGCATACAGACACTAGTTGTCTCTATTTTTATTTCCTTTTATTGCATTCATTCTGAAAAGTGTTTTAGTTATTAAAGTATCAGACAGTGATGGTGGAGAGTGAGATTGAAATCCCTAACCAGCCATGACATTCATTGGAAGATTTGGGGCCAATTATAGACTCTCATCCTATCCTACCTCTCAGATATGATATATATATCAGATATATCTTATTTGGAAGTCGGTTTGAATGTAATATAACTACAGTATATCTTGCATAGTATGACCCAGATCTGAACATTCAGATTTTCATTTTCAGTAACAATTTCAGTAGAAGAAAGATAATATGGATTTGCTCATTCCTTTGCCCTTTATTTTCTTTATCAGGAGGTATTGTGAAAGGAGATGAAATAATGGCTGTAAATGGCAAGATTTTGTTGGATGCTAAGCTGGATGAAGCTCGGGCAGCTCTCGCGAAAGCATGGAATGTGGGAGGGGTAAGTTGGAAGGGATGAGTCTCATCTCAAAATTACGTATCAGATATCCATTTTTTCCCAAGAAGTGGCAATAAATAATTCTTAGCCTACTGATAAATTTATGTTAAAAGGTAATTACTCTTATAGTTGTTATACAGGATAGTTCCAGGAATGGTATACAGGAATGATAATAAACATAAGGACAATCCAACTCCTGACAAATAAATAGTTCGAAAACAAACAACTGCAAGTAGATAAATAGGTATCAGGTAACAGCATTCTGTGCACCTTGGTGTATAGTCATGCAGGCCACATGACCACAGAAGCATCTTCAGACAACGCTGGCTCCTTTGACTAAGAAACCGAGATGAGCACCACTCCCTAGAGTTGGACATGACTGTTCTGGAAAACCTTTTTTTATTATCATCTTAAAACTCTGTAATGAAACAGTGAAATATGAAACACGACTTTGCTAAGTAAGGATGGATATTATTAGCAGCCATTATATTTTATTAAAAAATTGTCATTTTAATTATTTTTAAAAATAAAAAAAATATTCTAACCAAATTACAAGAAAGATAAGATAAATAATGAAATAATTGATGGTGTGCAAAAAATATGTGCCAAACAACCAAATTCCTTTTTTCAATGAAGAATAAAAAGTTCACATGGCCAATTAAGAACTGATTTATTTTAACATGAAAGCTATAATATATGCAGAATAATTCGGCATTATTTCCATCCCATCTATGCTTCAGAAGAAATTCCCAATGATAGCCATGTGGCTCATCTTTTATATATATTCATATAATATTTTTCAAATAAAACTCTGTCTAGAATAGAAATTGCTCTTGGCAAAGGAGAAAGAGAGATTCTAAACTGCTTCATTTCTATTTAAGCAAAATGCTTCAGGCATATAATCCATTCTTTTAGTATTCCTTTTTATGTCAGTACATTGCATATTTTTCTGACTTGGTGGGAGGCTTATGATGGAAGACTGGGGGGATTAGTGAACAATGCAAGAGAGATGAAAGCTTCTGAATGTGAGACAAGGCTTTTTTAGTAGCATTGAAAGTGGATCTTGTGGGGGAAAAGAGCATGGAAGGAAATGAAAGAAACTGAAGTAACTGCTAGAAAAAAAATTATAAATCCTTCTGGCAAAATGATTATTCTCCCAAATATAATGGAAGGCAGGGGTGGGATTCAAATTTTTTAATAACCAGTTCTGTGGGCATGACTTGGTGGATGTGGCCTGGTGATCATGTGACTGAGGGGGCATGGCTAGGTGATCATGTGACTGGGTGGGCATAGCCAACTTAAAATCACTCACATCGAGGGGTGCTTCTCCTTGCCTGGCCTCTCATGACCATAGAAATACTGCAATGGTTGCAAGTGTGAAAAACAGTCATAAATCACTTTTTTCTGTGCCATTGTAACTTTGAATGGTCACTAAATGAATTGTTCTAAGTCAAGGATTACCTGTACAAAAATACAAAAAGCTTCTTTGCTTGCAAAAAGCTGCCTTAAATACCAATCATTAGATTAAAAATATCTTCAAACCGGAGATACAGATCAGGCCGGGTACCAGAGCAGCTTGAGGAATTAAAATAGTTAAAATGCAATGATAACTATCAGCAGCCAATTCTTTCACTCATAAAGTGAAACCTTTTAGCAGAGATGTCATTTAAGCTCTCCAGAAAGAGCACACCCAGGACAAGCAATCCTTAGATTCATTTGCACCACTTAAAGACACCAGCTGGTCTCTCTCACCTCACAAGATATCCTTAGGAAATCATCTAGATTTAAGGAAAGATCACATGCCCCCCAGAAAGGCAGTAAAAAAATCAGTGCCAAGCTTGCATCCTGCCTCTTGGAAGTGCACCCCAAAAGGATAATGCCAGGAACCACTAAAGCAGTGAAGGAAGACGCCCTCCCCAGACAGAAAAAGTAACCATATGGCAGGAAAAAATTCAAACACAATACAAATAATTATATCACAACAGTAGCTGTTGCTTGTTAAACCAATTACCAGAACAAATAGACACAAGAACTAGCCAGATTTCTCAACCCAGTTTCTTTCAGGAACAGAGATTGACCTTTTTCCTTCCAAACAAAGCTGAATAGGGAAAATTATCCCATCAATAAACACAGGATTAAACATCACCAAGTACAGAATTAAACTTCACCAAGAACCAGTTTTAGACCAAAACTCAGAAAGGGTATGTAAACTCATGTTTGAATGTCAATCTTTCTAGAAGCCTTGCTGAATATCACTCAACTTGCTTCCTTGTCATTAAAAGCTTCTTTCCAGCAGCTGTGCTTCATTATTCAATTATTTCGTCAAAGTGCTGATCCCAGCTGGAAGAACTCCAACGGGAGAGTATTTCCTCCCAACAGCAGTGTAAAACCTTAAAACAATCCTTCCCTTTAAGAAAGAACCAGCAAAGGAAAAAAAAAACCCCTCCAGAAACAGGAAGTCTATGCGTACTCCCAAGAATGTAATAAGGGTTAATAGAGAGGCAGTTTCTGTAAGCAGGTCAATAAAGATTACACTAGAAACAAAATGTTTCCTTCCTGCCTTCTTTTCAGGATTAGCCCTGTAAAGTGGAAAAAAACAAAAGGAGATTTCTTCCAACAACCGGTTCTCCAAACTGCTTAGAAAGTTAACGACAGGTTCTAGCAAATAGCTGAGTACCGTTAGAATCCCACCCCTGGAAATAAGGAAAGAAGATGTGAAACCTGTTTGAAACATGATGGAAAATATGAAAAGGATACTTGGTGGAAATAAAAAGCAAAAGGAGTACAGGTTGAGAAAAATCTGCATTAGACAATGAGTGAGAGAACGATATTGGATAGTAGAAAAGATGTTGGGTAGATAAAGTGGGGTGAATGGAGGTACAAATAAGAAGTAGGAAATTAGGATGAGAGAATGTAAAGAGTATTTTAGAGTTTTGTGTGAGGGAATCAGAGGGAAAGCAGTTTAGAGATTTGTGTGGAAATGATGGTAATGAAAGTAGACCTTGCTAAGCAACCACAGTTGAGACCAGCAACACTGTGCCATGGTGACTAATCAGAAAACCATATAACCATGACAGGATTATAACCTCACCTCTCATTTAGTTGTTAAATGAGTCACTGAAGTCATTAAGAGAGAGATGACATGATTGTGACTCTGGTAAGTCCATCTGCTTAACTCTGCTTGTCATACACCAGTTGGGAAGAAGGCACATGTGAGTGATCATATGAATGTGGGATACTGCTGTGGTCATAAATGTGTACTGATTGCAAAGTGCCTGAATGTTTGTAAATGTGAGGATTGGTTGCAAAGCTTTTTTTTTTACACTGTGTAGATTTGAATGGTTACTAAATGAGGCAGTTAGTAAGCAAGTAGTAGTCAAAGAGAGGCATTAAAATGAATGCTATAAATGTTAGTGTTCACGAAAAAAGGATGAAAGGAGGTAATTAATGTTAGAATGTTGGAAAATAATGTTGATGATGTTCATTTAAAGAAAAATTAAAGCAGTGTATGGAGACATATTTGTTTAATGTGTGTGTGAAAGCTGCTAAAGTTTCGAAGAATGCTATTATGATTTCCCTACACAAAGGGGTACCAAGATTGAATGCAAAAACAACTGGGGGAATCGTTGGTTAAATCTGCCTGTGAAAGTGTTTGGCAGAATTTTGATAAGAAGGGTTATGAAAGTGATTAGCAAAATTTCATAATTTTTTGCATTGCTTTGTATTGGGGTGGGTATGGAGTTATTGTTAGGGTGAAGATAGAAATGTTTATTTGTTTATGGCCTGTTGTCAAAAATGAATGCTTATTAAAAAAAAAGTGAAAATGTCTGTGTGTAAGATCATACTTCTGTACATGTGTTATATAAAAGTGAAAGTTGAATGTCGCAAAGAATGGAAGGCAACTTAATCCAGGGGAAACAGGGATTCTTAAGAAGTATTTGTAGTAAAACGAGAGATAAGGTCAAGAATTAGTGAGTATTTTAATTAAAATAGATTGGATACAAAAGCATAAAAGAAGTATTTTGAGTTGCTTTGGCGACAGAAAGGAAATGGATGGGTGGATGGATGGATGGATGGATGGTGTGAAGAATTATCTGTATTATTCCCATTTACTTTTTATTGCCTCATAACTTAATTAATTTGGTGCAGTTAATCTTTCTGCATTTTCCATAGAACGTTGCTTATTCAAAAAGGGAAAAAGTAGTGGATATGTTCACTATTTTTTATACCACGTTTCCATAACAAGCAACCTTCTTAATGTGTTGTATAATGAAATCATACTGATGTTGTAATTTTTCATTCCCTGATCAATTACATATCATATTGATTAAGTATTTCTTCCACAGGATTGGATTGACTTGGTCATTGCAGTGTCCCCTCCCAAGGATTATGATGATGAAATGTAAGACTTCGGTATTTGCAGACGTAAATTAGATTATCCTTTTATTCAATTTCAATTGAAGTCCTTAAGTATACCTCTAGTTGTTACCTGTTAAGCAAAATGTAGTCAAACTGGATATATTTCAACAAAGGAAAATTAGCTGCTAATCCATTTGGAAAATAGAGACATCTAAAGAAATAGGTTGAGAGGAAAATGTAGCAGTAAAAATATACAAGTAATATACAAGTAATGAAAAAAATTAATTATCAAAACAACAAGTAGAGAAGCTTTTAACTTAAAGGGCAATTATACATCTGTACTTTAACAGTAGATCTCTGAACTTTATTTATATCTACTGAAGTCTAAACTCATCTCAGATATTGATTCACAGTATCAATAGAAGATGACTCCTTGGTATCATAAATGGGACTGGTTGTTAAACATTTACATTAATTTTATTATGTACATTTTATATGATGGGGTCGGGGTGGTGGAGGAAATGCTGCTACAGATTTTTTTAAATTTAAACCTAATTTCTCCTTCTTTTAAAAGCCACTGCAATCCTGAAAGTAAGTTTAAGCTTAGAGACCTGCAAAAAAATAGCTTCCATCTTTATTTAATATTTCACGTTTTGTGTGTTTAGTGCTGCTGATCCTTAATAATCCATCAATCCCAAGCCAAATGGAAAGGCTTTGGAGGGCATGCATTTGTGTGCAGAGCATGGCTTTTCCTGCCTCTGTAAACAATGCAACATTTTCCCGTGGTTGGTAATAGAGCTAAACTCTTTTTCAAACTCTTTGCAAAATACATATCTACTTACAATTTGCATGCCAATAATAAGTCCATCAAAACGTTCTTTCTGTTGTAACATCCCTATAAAAACAAAATTGATTACATTTTCCTAATTTGTACTAACCATAATCCTGTATTAAGAATAATCCTATATTATAAAATATTTATAAAATATAAATAGTGGCATTTTCTTTAGCTGTTCAAGTTTGATGTGAATTGTTCCACTTCTTTTAAGCTATCTTTTCCATCTAGGCCCATGATGGCGAACCTATGGCATGCGTGCCACTGGTGGCACTCAGAGCCATTTGTGCCGGCACACAAGTTGCAGGCAAACTTACCTCACTGCACAAGTGTGTGCCTCACAACTGATTTTCAGTGGGTTTGAGGCCTTTTTCGGCCTCCCAAAGGCTTGAGGAAGGCTTCTGCAGGCTTTGCAGGCCAAGAACTAGCCCTGTTTTGTCACTTCCTGTTTTTCTGAAAATACCGGAAGTGACGAAACGGGGCTAGTTTTCAGCCTGCAAAGCCTGCAGAAGCCTGCAGTAACCTTCCTCAAGCTTTTGGGAAGCTGAAAAAAGCCTCAAACCTGCCGAAAATCAGCTGTGAGGCGCAGTGCAGATAAGAGGGCAGCGGCAGGGGATGTTGATTGCGTGTGCATGTGTAGGGGGCGTGGGTGGGCGCACATTGCCTTCTGGGTGGTGGCACGTGAGCGTAAGCGCACAATTTTTGGCATAGGAGCCCAAAAAGGTTAGCCACTGCTGATCTAGTCTATTGTTTAATGTGTTCCCCCCACAACAAATAATTCCCAGGATTGGATGCATTTCCACTACACATCAACAAATGTGTTGTGCTGTTGTGCATGTACTAGATTTTTCTGGAAAAGTCTAGAAAAAAATGCTATTCTTAACTTCCCTGTTTTCTGCACAGTTTATATTTTACTTGCTTTTCAATTTCCATGAAAATCAGTCTAGTATTTAAATACCTTGGAACTGGACTGTCAAAAACAAATCTTGGGCTCACAGTGGGCTTTGAATACTGTTCACAGTGGATGTTTGTTCTGTTTTCTTTTTAATTTCCTTTTTCTTGTGTCATATTGCAATGAGTTGTCTAAATATTTTTTCATACATTCTACTTCATACAATTTTCCAGCAGCTCAATCCTACTCTAGCCTAGAAGTACACATAATTGCATTTGTAGGGAATTGATTCCCAAGGAAATAATAGATCCACCAATCTTAAAGCAACAGAAAATTGTACAGGAAGGGGAGTCACCCAAATTTAATATGTCTGATTTCCTTCTTTGTAAATATTCATAGAAACACACAGTACATTAATGATACCTAAGAAGAAGAAGAAAAAATCCATACTAATGTGGTAGTTCCAGGTCCAGTTGTTTATGAACTAGCCCAAGGGGTTGGTCTAGAAGACCTCCAAGGTCCCTTCCAGCTCTTTTATTCTGTGAACTAAGAAAATTATGAATCCATTTGCTGGCAAAAGGAAAGTACAAATAAGTCACTCTTTCTTGTGTTGTATAGTACTTTGGGGCAGTGGTGGGATTCAAATATTGCTGCCATCGTTTCAGTGGTTGTGGTTTGGTGGGCACGCTTTGCATGTGTGCACACACTTTGCATGCACACGCGCACCAAACATGCACTTTGTGCAGGCACCTCGCCTCCTGCAAGCCTGCACAATCTACCAGTTGCTTCAGCAGCTGCCACGCGGCACTCTTCTGTGCCGCGCAAAGCAGCTGCGCTTCAAATGCAACGGATAAAGGTGATTATGGGAGCCCAGATAAGGGGGGGTGTCCAACAGCAGAGCCATTAGAGCAGAGGAGAGAACTGGTTCGGTCTCTACTGTTCATTGCTCCTACCGGCTCTCCAGAACTGGGCAGAACTGGTCGAATACCACCACTGCTTCGGGGGTAATTTGCTAACCATATTTTGGGTAAAGAGATAGCTCATGCAGCTCAACTTAAGAAGAACACTGTATTTTT
The DNA here is from genome assembly GCF_049901715.1 of Pseudonaja textilis. Taxonomy (NCBI): domain Eukaryota; kingdom Metazoa; phylum Chordata; class Lepidosauria; order Squamata; family Elapidae; genus Pseudonaja; species Pseudonaja textilis. The sequence continues at coordinate 237,879,637 of NC_141990.1, forward strand.
CTTTTACTACCAAAAACATTCTTATTCCCACATCCTTTGCTAACCTTCACTCATCCTTAGGAAGTCTTAGTGCTCTTGTCATGCTGATATATTTTTTTTAGTTTCTTGTGAAAAGTAAGGAATAAGTGAAGTAAAGAAAGGGGTTCACAGTTTTTGGGGGTTCACAGTTTGCTTTTTCAGTTATCATTGCTTGACTAGATGGACATTAACTGTACTTTTGTACTTTATTCTATTTCAGGACATTTTTTTAACAAAATGAGAGATACCAAATACACCGATGATTCTTACCCAGCTACAAATCTTGGTACAAAAAAGGACAAAAGAAGAAGTATAAACAAGAACACCACAAGATAATTCAAGTGACTCAGGCCAATATGGTTTTACAACAATATATCATGTCATTTCCTCCCATAAGCTATTACTGTTGCTCAGTTATATAGTAACAGCATATAGGTAAAACAAAAAAAAAAGTCACTGTAGGTGATTTAAAAAGACAAATGCTGATTTTAAAACCAACTGCAATTCATACAAAATCTTGTAGTAATTGCCATCATTACAATGGAGAGAGTATTTTTTTTCCATAAGTGATATATTTATAGTCCCATACATAACAGAACAGAAATAAAATTAAATCAGTGGGACTTATTTTCAGAAAATATATATATAGAAATGCAGGGTGGGGGGGACTGAAAAGAGAAAGATGTGGCTGAAAATCAGTTTTATATTCTTTTGGAAAAAAATTTCTCAGTTATAAACTACCTTTCTGCAAACTTTATAGACCACACCTTTTGCAATTAATTAAAAATCTGTCCAATCTATATTCTCTACATAGATTTGGAGAAGAGTCACAAAATCTATCATCCTAAAACTTAAAATATACTATTGCAAAATTACCAAGAAATGTAGTGGGATTTTTTTCCTATGCAAATTGTAACAGAATTCACATTTTCAACTCTCTTAAGAAATTAACATTATATACTGTTATCTTACTGATCGCTTGATGACATTTCAATTAATTAGAGCAAACAAGAATCCTGTAGCAGCAAAACCCACAGATTCCTATTCAACTTTTATCACAAGATCTATTTATCAGAAATAATAAACTTGGCACGATACTAAACATATTTGTCCCACACAAAAGAGATTGCAGTTGCCGTTATGGGAATGATGAAAGCAATGGCAGGGATAAAAGGAGAAGAATAATTAAAATGGAGTGGAGTAGGAAAATATCAGACTGTTGTTGAATAGGAAGATAAATTGCAGGAAGTTTAGCCTCAGTTCTCAGTTAGAAAATTAGGAAATATAATTTGAACAGAGTAGTATGTTATATTTTACTCCATTTTAATTTCATTTTAAAATTATACTATAATTCCTAAATTGCATTTGTATATAGTTTTCAGCAAATTTCCTTAGGATCCAAGTTAAAGCTGTTCATTGCTGGAAAGGCAATTTTAAAGTGATTAAATAATACACTGTTCCTATATTCGGCTAACTTGGCAATCCAAGTTCTGGTAAAATCAATTATACAACTCATGTGTCAGATAAATTATACTAGTGAAATTCTATTGGTTCAGGCAAGGGCATCTGCAGATGTTGGGGTACAAGACACTATCATCAAGTATTTGCCACATTTTACACTACGTCTTCAGATGATTGAAGTACTTTAAGTAATTATAGAAGCATTTGTTTGATGATGGCAGTATGCATGTATCATCATTTTGACATATTCACACTTTGCTACAAAAGCCATTGCTCTAGTTTAATCAAATAATTGCCATATATGAAAACTATTTTCTCTTTATATAGATCAGTTTGTGACACTATGGATTACTTGCATAGTAGTTTTTCATATAACATTGAGCCAAAAAATAATAATTTCCATACTGGTATAAATACTGAATAGATAACATTATAAAGTGTATATATTTTATTTTAGATCATTATTTTATAATCTTCAGATACTACAGAGTATCAATATTTAATTTTAATGTGAACCAAATGTATTAAAATTTATATTCATGAACTTATGTAATAGGCATTTTGGAATCAAAGTCCTATATTGTCAATCAAAACAATTTTTGATTAAAAGAATCATACAAATTTATTCTGAATACAAGTTTTGTATTTGCAGTTTCATTTCAATTTTATTGTAAATATTATGTTGCCTTTAGCATCCTTTTCTAATTTACTTTAAAATATTTATGATAAGCAGTTACAAAAATACAGATTTTGTAAAGATTATGCTTTTGAACTTATGATCTTGAATCTAATTGTTGAATGACTAGGTACCCTGAAGCGGTGTGACAAGATACCTTAATATGGATAAAAAATTCTTAAACTATATTTTAAGGCAAAATTTTGAGATAAAATATGTATTGCCAAATATATGAACTATTCTGAATTTTAATAGCACTCTTACAGTTATTAGTGAAAGACCGCTCACATTACTGATATATCAAACAGTCAAAAACCTTTGAGGGCACAATTTAAAAAAATTTACACATTTGTTTGTTTGTTTGTTTGTTTTGGTATTGTAGAGTAGCAATATTTTGAAATGTGAAATTGATTCTAAGGTATTTTGATATCTGAAGTGAAGGACATGATATCTACCCTCATCTTTTTATGTAAAAAAGCCAGCTGGCTAGCAATTGAACACACAAGGTGGCCTCAAAATCTGCAGCGTGAGGGTGCAGTGTCATACCATGTACAAAAGGAACAAGCTTCTATCGTGACAACAAACTTGCCATCTTTCAGAGCCTCTTCTGCAGACACTGCTGAGGACTATCAGTGGTACCCCTTGTAGTAGGAAAACATTATTCATTGCAATTAGCTAGAATGTATAGGGTAAGCAGAATGACAACTCCGCCTCTATCTCCCAGTACTTTGCCACCACTTCCTGCTTCTCAGGAACTTCAGTCTGAACTTGCAACCTTATATAATTCCTAGTGGTGGATCAGTCATGGAAAAATATCCAGATATAAAAGTTTCCAGATTCAGTTCTTGGAATTTCAGATGATTCAACTAAAGATCTCTGCCCTGTATATTTTTACCCAAACTATAATAGATAGAATATTAGTCCAACAGAGCTGTCTTGACTAAATGATTAGGTATCTTAATTTCTGCATTGTTTCATTTGTAGATTCTGAGCTCATCTTTTCTATACTGCAGCAGATAATAGATAGGAATAATAATATAAAGATTTCCATATACAAAGGACCACGGAATCCCCCCAACTGGAGGAGGAGAAGGAAAAACAGAAATTCAGTTCTCTCTAAGATCCTATGTGATATAGGATCTTAGAGAGAGCGCAGAGAAATAGAAAACTGACAAAACATAGTAAACTAACACATGAAACTTTTCTTGATAGTATGGACATTCTAAAAGCAACTACAGGACACTTTATTCACAGCATTACAAGCATTTAAATAGGTTGTTCACATAATGTAGTTAACAAATATCCCATGGTCATGTGCTGTTACTTAGCTAACATAGTGTCTTATTGATAATCCAAACCCAGAGCAGCTGCCAGTGGGTTAATGGAAACTGGAATGTGTAACTCATTAAGCTTAAATTGACTTGTGCAAACCAATAATGCAGACTTCAGTCTTATATGGCACAATAAACCCCTAATCTGGATTGGAAAACTAAACTTTTTGGGTCACTGTGTTGTATAACCATTGTGTTGCTGTTATATGTATTATATGATGTGCACAAGTTTTTGCAACATGGAATAGCCATGTGCAATCAGCCTCCACCCTTTTTCAGAATATTCCAGTTCAGCATTTGCACCTCCAGACCAAAGTATGGTTTATGGAGCTTCCGTGCCTACTACTTGGCATTAATTGCTTGATTTCTCAGTTCTTTTTCCCAGATGATTTTTTTCTAAAATTTTTAGGATTGATTCTTTTGTATAAAAGTTGAATTCCTCATATGTTATTAATGAATTCTCTTCCTCTGAATTAGTAGTACTGGTTTGTCTACGTAAAGAGATGTAGCCACAATAAGTACCTCTCTTAGGAAAAGACTTTGTCATTGGTCTATAAGCTTATTTCCTTTGAAGCAATGTTTCAAGTTTCTCAGGGTACTTTATTTAATTTAAACTTTAATTTATTTATTTATTTTAAAAAGCCTTGACATCTGTATTTGAGACAATAATCTAGAGAAAAACTTTCTCACAATAATTAAAAGGCCGTCATTGTCTCTTAGGAATTTCTTGGCCATACTAAAAGCATTACACATTTTCCAACATGTCCTCACTAAACTTTGAAAGATAATGAGAATTGCAGAACACAGTCAAGAATTATATGCCACTGTAAATGCTAAGCTACTTATTTTGGCAAGAATTCTATAGACAAAGGGCTACCTTTCTAGAATTTAGGCAGAAATGTAGAAGTTGTAAATGTCTTCACACTTATGAACAGGGACATATTTGAGATTTAGTTTTTAAGTTCCCTTATACAATATTTGTACAGATGTAGGTAAATGTATTGAAATGACCTTGAGATGTTGATTACAACACAGTGTGTTAAATCCCACAGATATCTGTAATCCTAGAAATCCTTTTCTATTATTTAAACCTAGATTAAACCTCAGAGGAACAATGTTCACATATTGTATAAATTATAATTATTCCCAATGAAATACTGTCATACAGTAGAAAAGTGACATCCTTAATCACTTAAAAATGTCAGCAGTATTATTTATTCATTTATGTAATTCTTACATGGCTGCCTATCTGAGTGATCTTAGATGGCCTCAGAACAATTAAAAAAAAATAGAATAGAATTAAAACACTGTCAGACCAGCCAAACTCCTAAACTTGTATCCAAAGAATCATGAATGGAAGGAGAATGCCTCTTGATGCTACTTTTGCACAAGCTAACAAACTTCTCATTGTGTGACTGAGAAATATGATTAAAAAAAATAACAAGGTTGTGAAAATTGTCGCAAATCAATACACCACTGCTGTTCTAAACACAATTTTTCTATGCTTATAGTCATTTTCCTAATGCACAAACGATTTCATAAAGTAATCTCAATTCTTCTCCAGTAGTTATGCAAACATATCACAGAGACGGAAGATGTGCTAAACAATGTTTGGATTTCAGACTTTTTTTTTTTACTTTTCCAGTCTTGTCTCTTTTCCAGGATGCAGGTCACTGAACTCATTCTCTCTTAGCTTCAATATATGTTTGTTTACCCATTAAGAGGAAGCTGAAGAGAGGAAGAAATTTTTTTTTCCAAGCTCAGAGAGCACCAAGGACCACTCAAAGTTTTTTTTTTAATGTGAGACCAAAGTGACAATTAAACTGACATGATTTGGGGTGGAAAAATAAAATAATTTTAATACATAAAAACTTGAAGTGTGTTGAGTTTTTATACTTATTTTATTATTCACAATATTTTTCCTTCCTTGGGATTGGTGATGGGTGCTAAGATAGTCAGTTACATAGCTAAGATAACAAAAGGGCAAGACTATCTGATTGTTAGCAACTCTGCTCTGGTTGCATTAGAATGAAATGCTTTTTAGGTCAGCAATTTTATGCAGGAGTTTTGAAAACATAAATTAGGCAGAGAATATTTACAGAGCACATCACTTCACCTCTTTCTTTTGGATTGTGATTTAAAACTCTGGGTCCAAGCGTTTTAACTCAATTACAAAAGTCAGATAAGAGTTACTGAACATTTACCACTATTTATTTAATGTTTCAAAGCTACCTCTAGAGGCCTTATTTAACTATGTATATGTTTATAAACCAGTCATAGAAGTCAGGAATGTAAGGATAACTGATACAGATACAGATAATCAGAATTGGAAGGGACCTTGTAGGTCATCTAGTCCAACCACCCCCCACCCTACATCATTTCTGACAAATGGCAATCCAATCTCTTCTTGAAGGTCTCAACTGATGGCGCTTCCACAACTTCAGAGGGCAAGCTGTTCTATTGGTTGATTGTTCTCACTGTCAGAAAGTTTCTCCTTGTTTCCAGGTTAAATCTCACCTTGTTCAGTTTCCATCCATTATTCCTTGTCTGACCTACAGGCACTTTAGAAAATAGCTTGACCCCCTCCTCCCTGTGGCAGCCCCTCAAATATTGGAAGACCGCTATCATGTCTCCCCTGGTCTTCTCTTTACTAGACTAGCCAAGCCCAGTTCCTGCAACCATTCGTTGTATGTTTTAGCCTCTAGTCCCCTAATCATCCTGGTTGCTCTTCTCTGTACTTTTTCTAGAGTCTCAACATCTTTTTTATAATGTGGTGACCAAAACTGGATGCAGTACTCTAGGTGTGGTCTTACCAAGCTATTGGGTCTGCGAACTTTGAAAATGATTCAAAAATGCCTTTTGCAAGAAAGACATCTCAGGCAGGTAAAAATAGTCAAGATGTGTCATAATACACATACAGAGGGGCAGGGCTGATCACATGGTTATGGCAAGATCTTGACTTTTATCCTCTCCTTACAGACATCCCTGATTTAACTACTATTTATTAAAGTTGTGCCTAGTTTTTCAGTTCCACGTGAGTCTGGTGGGAAAACTGCTTCCTTTAGGGCCCTCAGAAGCTTGAGGCCAACTGCCTTCCGCACCACTTTCTCTTAAAGGGAAGAATGGATATAGGACAAAAATAGATCCAAGGAATCTACTGTTAAGGGAGCTGCATCTTTCCCTGCCACCTCTTTTCTAGTTTCTGGGGACACCTCAAGAAAGTTGGTCTGCCTAGATGGATAGTAAAGACATGAATGTGAGAACCAAATATTTGTTAAGGCATGAGCAGCCCTAGAAATTGTAATCATATATACATTTGGGGTAAAATGTATTCTGGAAGTCCATGTTTAAATCTGGAGGCAAAAAATATGCAGGAAGGAACAATGTACAAAAGAGACAAAGAGGCTGGCTGGCAAAAAGCTTCAAATAAAGGAACATATTTTGAACCAGCAGCAAGAGTGAAGACAATGAGCCAGATTATCAAAAACCCGAATTTAAAGATTTCACTTGTCTTTTTCATTACCAGACTAAATACAAAACCACATAGTAGCACCAAAGAAAAACAAAATACTCTTAACTTGTATTGAGAATGCTGTTGGCTCATATGTCATAAGGTAATCATGCCGACGTTGCTCTCCATCTGGACACAATGTGATTCAGCTTATTTACACCTCCTTGAAATGACAGCAGAAATGAAAAGCAGACCAGAGTCAATATGCAAGCCAAGCTCACTCCCTAGCAGACACGGCATCTTTTGTATACATGTTTCTAAATACGGTAGTGCAGAAAATTTCCACTGACCCTTGAGTTATCACACTGCTATCAGAAATCCTGCTCTTTTGCAAGGTCAGTGCCTTGTTAATTTTATAAACGAAGACTCTATTCCGTCCAGGCTCTGGAACTTCCTAGAAATTTTCCACAAGAAAAATGACTAGTTGGTTCCAGATAATCATTTTCCTGCATCCTAATTAAGACCATTAAGTATTTTGTTAGAAAAAAGTTAGACAATATGTTGGCATGATAGGAATATCTTAAAAGTACAATATACTTCAAAAATCATAATAATAACAACTGAGAAAAATATTTAAGCTGTATTCCAATTTACATTTTTTTACAGCAATAGCAATAGAATTTAGATTTATATACCACCATCAAACTGTGGGCAGAGTTAGCCTGCTATACTGCACTTTAACCATTGCACCACTAGGGCTCTTTATATAGGTTAATTACAGCTTTTAAAATACATATACAAAAATAGTTAAGAGAGAAATTATATTATAACTTAGAAAATTTTGAAAAATGTTAAATGTTAACATTTCAAAAATGTTAAACAGAAAAGGAAGTTATTTTCAGAAATATTTTCACCAGCACTGGAAAATCACTGGGGCTAAGGGAAAATTGTGATTAAAGAACACAACTTGCTTTTTTAGGAACCATCATGCAGAGTAAGATAACATAATCATGTTGCCTCTGTGTTCGCTAATCAGATATCTCCCACCCCAAAATTGTCCTGTTTAGCTTGGTTTACTCTCAATGGCCTGTAGGAAGTTAGCACCCACACCTCTCCTAGAAAAATGAAACATCCTAGGAAATATTAAAAAGGCAGAATATTTCCCCTAAAAAGAAAAGAAGAAGCTCAGAAGCAGAAATTCACCTCAGAAGCAGAAGTTCACCCCCACCTTTGTCATTGGGTGGGCCATTAAAGCCTCGGTGACAGTATTCTACATAACAAAGGCCTCTATCCATCTCACCACCTGTCTTGGGAAGATTGCTTCATCCAGCACTCAGGTGAAGCCATCTGGTCCAGACAAAGCCTACAAAATTAGCTAAGATCCCCGCCCCTGGGAGTCTGACAGCCAATGGGATACATTTCTTCCACAGAAACAGGAAACACTAAGGTGGGGCCCAACAGAGGGTATATAACTAAGGGTCTCTCAGCCCTTTTCACTTTGGAGTTCCAAGCCATGTGTTCCTATCCACTATTAAACCATCTTTCCAAACAACTTCCATGTTTCCAATGTCTTTTTCCCCACTTGAAACTGAACCCAGAAGGATAATTCTTCCAACAGGCCTCAGAAAAGGACCAAATCTGATCAGTAATCTAATCCTTGGCATCATTTAATAAACTCACTTCAAGAGACCAGTTGACAAAGCTTTCTGAATTTGTTATGCTTGAAACTAAGAGGGTTTGTAACCAGTGACATCATAGAAGTAGTTGAAACCAAACATCTTGGAGACTTACAAAGATGATGGCCTGTTGTGGTGAGGATGGGAAGATGCTTTCTTGATTTTCTTATCTTTCTATTTTCTTTCTTTTTTTTCCTCAAACCTTTTTTTCTTTCCTTTCCTTTTTCAAAATACTTTTGGTATTGTAATTAATTTTTTAAATAAAATTATCTTTTTAAACAGGTAGTTAGAGCAGGATTGCCATTAAAGTTGACTATGCCAACACTATTCATAGAATATTTTTGTTGTATTGAAAGTGATATAGCTTTATAATTTGAGTTTTCCTTCTGTGAATAACAGGCTTTCTGGAAGAAAGAGAAATAATTATGCTGCAATAATGTCAGGTCTCCAAGCTCAGCAGGAGATTGTGAGAGCACAAGGATTGAGAGGCGTGATATAATGTCAGAGTATGAAACCTTTTCTGTTTCTTTCATATCTTCACTAGCAAAAGCTATTTTGTTCTGCTTAAGAGAATGTAAGGATCTCATGTTTTATTCAGCAAAAATCCCATGTCTTTCTTTAAGAATGTTACGATTTAGATATTTGTATTGGGTGAAAAATAAGATACTGATGGGTTTTAATCAGAAAAATCTCAAGTATAAAGATATCTGAAAGGAGCTGACCTTTGTGCTGAATTTTTACCAGATAAGTAATCAGATGAATTTGCTAAGATCCAGAACATTTAATTTTTTTTATTTTTTTTAATACGGTAGAATCATATTTTCATACATACTGATTTGGAGATTTTGATTTTCGTTCTTCATAGAATGAAATAGTGTTTCTCAATCCCAGCAATTTTAAGATTTGTGGACATCAACCTGCAGAATTCTCCAAAGAGCATGCGGTATTCTGTGGAATTCTGGAAAAAGTCCATACATCTTACAGTTGTTGAAGGTGAGAAACACTGGAGTAAGGGAACAAAGACTTCAGGTATGCAGCAGTTTGTCTAATTTTATCTTGCATGCTACGCATACATTAGCTGTACCTTAAAAAAAAAAAAAAAACTTCGAGGGAAACATTTGATGACAACAGAGGTAGGAATATGCAGTGTTAAGTATGTCAGGTTAAGCACTGCTAGTCTTAGGAGACCAGGAACACTGAAGAGCTGTCATAACCACTGAGGATCTTATCCATGTTTCGATGGCCTCTGACTTTTCAGCATTAGCCATACGTCATCAATGATATCTCCTCAGTTGTTGGGGGAAAAATATTTGCAAAACAAAAGCACAAAATGAAATTTTAAGAAAGGAAAAGTATGCGACTTCAATTTTTGAAAGACTGTACTATGCACATATAGCCTATATGTGTCTCTATAAGCATTGTCTATATTCTTAGAATAGCCAGGTGTAGCAATTTAATGTGAATCTAGAACCTCTTATCATCTTTTAACCATAACTTTGTTTGTTTAATATCTTGCCTTTCATTCAGGTGCTCAAGATGATATACAATACCAAATACTTCCTCCTATTTTCCCCACAACCCCTGTACGATAAATTGGGCTGAGTGAAAAGTGAAGTGACCTAAAGTAGCCCAATGAGCTTCCATGACTGAAGATGGACCAAAACCTACTCTAACACAGAATTTTGTTCATTTGGCTCCATTGGCCTTCTAAAAAAATCAAAATTAAATATTCCCAAAGAGAGCATTTCACATTGAATATCGGTTAAATCTGTTGCTTAAATTTGAAATCAGATTATTAAAATATAAAATTAAATTAAATTTAAATTTAAAATCAGCTGTATTTTCTTAAAGCTTTGAAAGTAAACTTTCTTCAAAAGACATTCAACCTGATTTAGCCCTAATTATGAGATTTCATGTTGAAAACTCGCTTCTTCTTCTTCTTTTTTTTTGTAAAGGGCAGCTATTCTTCTGGACAAAAGTACACAGAGTAAGAAGTTTTTATTAGTAATTTTACTGTGTAAGATCATAAGCCTTTGGAATATAACTACCCTCCTTCTCAAGAAAAACAACTATCTCAAGATACGATGGGAGTGGGGTTTCCTTGTGCTGCCCATCGTAGTGCCTCAGCCGAGGCGTTGAAGTTGCATGATAGTGAGTGAGCCGGTGGGTGGGTATAGCTGGGCTTCTTTGACATCGGGCCAAATTCCGCCGAAATAACTACACGGTGCGCTTCCATTCCTATTTTACTATGCACGCTGTTTTTTCCTCTCTGCAAAGCGCGATGTTTTCCCCAGGCAGTCGAGGTTCCAAAGGGTCAAATTCTAACGCCCGCCTGCACTGAAACTATTTACAAACAGAGGACGCGGGCTTTTCCATGCACGGGCGCTTGACCGTAGGAAAAGGAGGGGAGGCCGGTCTTCGGGAGACGTGAGGAAGCGTCTCCTTTAAGTACCGGGCTGCGCCTCCTCGTTCCCTCAGCTGCTCCCGGAGCTGCGGCGAGGCGAAAGCGCTCGGTCCATTGTTTGGGGGGGAAAGCGCAGGCGCGCGCCGCTTTTGGAGCCTCGCGCCTCTGGTCAGCGCATCTCTTCCTTTCTGCACCTCACCTGCCGGCCCCCACCCCCCCGAAAGGCAGGTCCGGCGCGCGTCCTCGTAAGCAAAGCTACCCAGGGCGCGCGCGGGCGCGCGGGCGCGGGCGCGTTCTTCCGAGGAAGCGCCCACGCGTCCGCTTTCCCATGGCTTTCTCCACGCGCGAGTGGGCCGGGCTGGCCGCCGCGTCCCCCAAGTGAAGGCGCGAGAAGAGCGCCGCCAAAACCAGGAAAGCCAGGAGCTCTTCAGCCGCACTTTGTGTCTGTCCGGTCTGGCCTCGTCGCCGCCGCCGTCTCCTCCTCTTCCACCATGCCGTTAGCTTTCTGTGGCAGCGAGCAAAACTCGACTGCCTACAAGGTGACCGACGGGGTGCTCAACAACGGTTGTTTCGTGGACGCCCTGAACGTGGTGCCCCACGTTTTCCTGCTTTTCATCACGTTCCCCATTCTCTTCATAGGTGAGTGTAGCTCTGGGAGGAGGAAAGGAAGGGTGTGGGGGGGTGTACGTGTGCAAATGCTTTCTTAGTTCCTGTCCTTCCGGCCGTTTGCAGCGCCCACATTCCCCAATTCCTAGCAGATTCCCGGTCCTCCTGCTGTCCCGCGGACGGTCCACCCTGTTGGGGCTGCACTTCTGGGTCACCTTCCTTGGCGTCGCCCATCTCCAGCGGTGCTCAGGAAGCAGGAGGACCGGCTGCTCTAAGGAACGGGCGAATTGAAATAAGCGAACTACTTACGTGGGCTGAACAAACCTGACCTGCTTTCTTGCCTCAAAAGTGGGGGGTTTTTTTTCTCAAAAAAAACAAAACAAAACTAGGCTGTTTTTTTTTAATGATACCCGACGATACTTGCAGTATTTGCAAGGAACATTTGATTCCACTGAAGCTATTGGAGACCCAGTGAAAAACTGGATGGAACTCACACATCCTTTCCATGCCATTGGCTGCAAAAAGAATTGCATGGGAAAGAGGAGAAAAGTAAAAGAAGAAATCAGGTCTGTGGAGATTCTCGGTAATCCAGGTCACAGCTGTCTCAAAAGTAGTTTTTTTTTTCCTTTCTCAAAAGGCAACTGGACTGTTTTTCTTTGAGGAAGAAGAACAAAATGTTTTGTTTCTCATCCAAACGTTTTGTTCTTCCTCCAGGAAAAACAGCTCTTTGAGAAAGAAAGAAAAAAAAACTACTTTTGAAACAACTATGACCTGGATTACTGAGAATCTCCACAGACCTGCTTTCTTCTTTTACTTTTCTCCTCTTTCCCAAGCAATTCTTTGGCAGCAGGTGGAGGCAGCGTGGATAGGATGTGGGTTCTATCCAGTCTTTCCCTGGGTCTCCAATAGGTTCAATGGAATCAAATGTGGTTCTTTGCAAATACCACAAGTATTGTCACTTGTCATAAATGGAATGGAATGACTCACGGTGTGAAATGAAATCGAGCATAGTTACTTTTAAAGGAGAGAATCCAAAGCATATAAGTAGAGGGAAATAACAGAAAATAAACTCACTGTATTCATTACGAGTTGTTGTTGGGGAATGACTGTATGGTTTTAATTAGTAAAGTAGTTTTCTATCTGAAGACAGAGCTTTTCCTTAGCATTTCTTAGTTTTAAACTATTTGTACAAGTATCCAGTGTTCCTTTTGGTAAATGGGCAGCTATATAAATTTGTTTAATGAATACAATAAAATTAAACATTTTCGCAGTTAGTACAATAATCATTTCTGCTGCAAGTATGTAACAAAATAATCCAGGGAAGTCCTTGAAGTGTTAGAACTTTTAATAAAACACTTTGAATTAGAGTCCTAAGCTAATGAATCCATAATCACTAACAAATTATTTTGACAAGATGTATTTTTCAGACTTTTTATGTGAATCACAAAGAGCACCAGATTCTAACTTCCGTTGATGTTGCATTTTCTCCCTTAGTGGTTCACTGATCGTTTATAGCAGGAGTGTCAAACTCGCAGCCCATAGGCCAGATGCATCATGTGCTTGCCATACCTGGTTTAGCGAAGGGGTAAAAAGTTGCAATACGTCACGTAAAGACATGACACCGTGAGTTTGACACCCCTGGTTTATAGTATCTCCACATAATAGTGTTTTTGTTGGTAGAGAGTGTTTTTCATAATCATGATGTATGTTTATTTATTATTTTAATCTGCCCAACAAGAGTTTTCTGGATGAATTACAAAGCAATTATAAAGTTTCAAAAGCAAAGTAGCATATAAAGAAAGGCATTATTCCCAGTGATGCTGAATCCAGCCTTCCTGAACTTAGTAGTGGTTAAGGCACCAGGCTAGAAAGCAGGAGATCACGAGTTCAAGTCCCACCTTAGCCATGAAAGCAAGCTGGGTGATTTTGGGCCAGTTACTCTCTCTCAGCAGAATCTACCTCAATGGGTTGTTTTTGTGGTGATGAGGATGGAGTAGTGTGCTTGTTTGTGACCTTGTGTTATTTGTGAAAATAATAACAGTAGGATATAAATAAAGAATTTTGTGTAGAAAATAGTTCAGTCATTTCCCATAAATCCTTCATAGAATTTATAATCACCTCCCCCTTACTCTATAAGGAATGAATATGGACTTCCCAAAGTCCAGCATTCTGAATACTGTACTCACCATTGTTGCTGGATTCATGACTGTTATGAACTTAAATATATATTTTTATTCTCTTCAGAGAAACTAAAACCAAATGGTTGGTTCCTGAATCTATAGGATGGTCTACTTTCAGAATTTCTATGATTCCTTTGAATTTTTAGCCCAACTACAGGGGATCTTTGATTCCTTTGATCTGTCTGTCATGCTATACTCTTAATACAATTTAGGTGGGTTTTTTTTCTATAAATGCAGTATCAGTGCCAAATCTAGTCTTTAATCAAATATTTCCCACTTCTGTGTTTTTGAAAATCTCTTTTATTTTCTTTAAAAAAACAGAAAAGGTTAATTTTTTAATTTCCCAGTGTAGGATACTCATGATAGGAAACTACATCTGTTATTTGCACAAAAATGTAAGGTAATGGTGATCATTTGTTTTTGTTTTTATATTAGGATGGGGTAGTCAAAGTTCCAAAGTTCATATCCATCACAGCACTTGGCTTCATTTTCCTGGCCATAATTTACGGTGGATTTTGACTTTTATCCTTTTGTTTGTGCTGGTCTGTGAAATAGCTGAAGGGATCGTGTCAGATGGGTAAGAATACATAATAGGTATATTTTTATTCTAATATAATTCATTGGACTATTCTCCTTGTTAGGAATTGAATCTTAATTTCACGGTGATTTGCTTGTGACATGTATCCCTCCAAAATAAATAACTGATGTTGTATATATACATGCACAGTTGTTTGTAGTTATCCAGATGATTTTATTTTGTTTGTCACTTTGTTGTGGATATGTTTTCTATAGTTTGATATTCCCATGCCTATAAAAAGATTCATAATATCCAAATAGGAGGCTGGGAAGCACTGTTCTCAATATGTACAGTATAAATCTGAATCCAAGCTATTTAAAAAGGGGTGTAACAAGGGTTTTTTTTTCCTAATAAGAATACTTAGGACCTTCGCCCTACAGTGCTGTTCTCTCTAAATATATGATGAGACCACACCTCTAGAAAGGCAAAGGTTACCAACTTTTTTCACTGTAATGCTGAAGAAACATACACTTGTTACTCTAGAACAGAGGTGTCAAATTCAAGGCCTGCGGGCCAGATCCGGCTCGCAGTGTGCTTAAATCTGGCCCGTGGAGCTGCCCTGGAAACAGCGAAGGACCAGCCAATGGTGCCTCTGCCAGTGAAAACGGAGTTCGGGCAGGCCACACACAGTCCTTCCAGGTTCTGTTTTCGGCCTGCTGCAGCCTGCTCCCAGCAACAATGGAGCTTGGGGGGCATGCATAGCCGTCCCCAAGCTCTGTTTTTGCTGGCAGTGGGCAGCAGGAGGCCGTCTCAGCTGAAAACAGAGCCAGGGGCCCGTTTTCACTGGCAGAGCGCTTGGACCCCCTACTTGAGTGACATCAAGATGGCCACACCCACCCTGGCCACACCCACACAAGGTCAAAGACAACCCTGATGCGGCCCTCAATGAAATTGAGTTTGACATTTCTGCTCTAGGAATATGGAAGTTATATAGTTATATTATTTTATTTAATAAAATGTGTTAATTTGCAAAGGTGCTACCAGAGTCTCTGATTTGGGGCTATCTTAGATTAATATGGCTCTCCTCTGGTAATTATTATTCATTGGTTAGTCTCCTAAAGAATCCTTCCATCCACATTGGGGACAGGGGGATGTATTTTTACTAATGATATCTTCCATTTGTAGTGTTTTCACACCATATATCACATCATGCTGAAGGGATTCCACCTGAAGTGTTATTTAAGTACTTTGGTCTGGTTTGCACAAACTGCTTTTCATTGATTTTCTAAATTTATCTTTTTGTAATTCTGCACTAAAACTGAATATAACAGCTTGTTTTTAACTATTGTTTAAATGTGAAGCATACAATTAAAGGTGCATAAGCCAGTGGGAAGATTGTTGAAAACAGCAGAAAGGTTTAGGAAGAGTTACATCTGAACCACTTGTTGCTTAATTTCCCCCAATATCTAACTAAGAGCAGTTTGGGAAAGCAGGAACTGCAGAAAAAAAGAAAAAAAACATTACATTACAAATTACATAAATATTAACTCCATTCTTTTCACAGAATGAAAAGTTCAGTTAATACTGAAGCCTAGTAATTCCAAATCCTTATTGTATTTAATATTACTTACTACACCTACATCTCAGGAATGAAATTTGGAAAGGAGGACTCTACATTTTTTAATAGTTCAAATATCTACCAGCTTTGAAAGACGAAGCATTTTCTCTTTGTAATAGTCTGCTTGGAAGTTTAGAAACTGAGGACTTTTATACAGCATGTGGGAAGATCACATTCAAAAAGGCCAATGGCTAATCTGGAATGGGTTTCAAAAATTAGAAAGTTAATTTCTTAAGCTTATTTTGTTTCCAAAACTTAGAAATCTACCAAGCACTGATGATCTTCCTAGTTTTCGGTAATGAAACATCTGCAAGAAAGCAATTAAGCTCAGAGAGCATCAAGAACCCCTCAAACTCAGAAATATAACAAAATAACTACATTTGGGCCCCACTCAGTGGGAGATCTGAGATTCAAAAACAATACATTAATGGGCAACTCAAGATCTCTGGACTAAAAATTTTTTAACCCACCTCTTCTTTTTTTTAAATATTCTTCTTTGAAGTGAGCTTATTTTGTGATGAATTAATAATCCCCATGGCCATGCAATTTTCTTGGTAGCAGAATGGAAATACTTAGTATATTTATCCAAAGTTTTGAAATCTTGCTGTTCCTTGGCAGTCTTCCTTTCAAGTATTAACTGATAAGGGATCCTTGGTGCTCTCTGAACTTGCTTGTTTTCTTGCAGACATTTCATTACCCTAACTAGGTAACATCATCAGTGCTGACTTATTAACTCGTTCGCTCTGTTTAGCTTCTAAACCCAGATGAGGTCACCCAGATGTTGTCAGTTGCTGTATGTATTTAATACACCTCAGAACAGTTCCCCTTTTTTCTGTATCCTTACTCCGAATAATGCAAAAAAGTGGGGCTATATAATATTTATCTTATATACTATAATTCTGATATGCTTCCTTGTGTGTGAAAATGAAAATGCTCCATCTGGAGAGAGTTGGAGGTACACACATTCTTTTATGTATATGTATTAATGTTTTTCTTTGAATCTACTTAATAATACATGTTCCCTTTTACTTAGGGTTTCAAAATCTGGTAATTTGCACCTGTATATGCCACCAGGGATGGCATTTTTGGCAGCCATCACATCCATTGTTTATTATCACAACATTGAAACATCTAATTTTCCAAAATTATTGATAGGTATGTATCAGTCATAAGGAATGTGAGTAGCAAGCTTGGGAACATAATGCTTGATTAGATAAGCCTTTGATCTTCATATGCTCTTATGACTTTGCCTGTATTATAGACAAAATACATATTGCCATATTGCAAGAATTTAGAATAGTTTCCTAGTTTTCCGAGAAATGTTCTTGTCTCACAGGACAAGAACATTTCTCAGAAAACTAGCAAACTATTCTAAATTGAAAGGAAGAGTCTGCTTCTCCAAGATAGCATTTCCTATCATGTCTAATATTTCCCATACATTTCTTGTAATATAGTTGTGATGTTAAAACATGAACCATTCATTAAGTTTATACAACTGCATTTTTCATTAATAGTGCCCTATGCCATTTATTTATTTGTTTGTTTATTTATTTATGGGGTTTTGCTGTCATTTCAATGAATTTTAGGCAATGTACAAGCTAATGTATGGCAAAAATATATATTTTCACTGTTACATAAAGCACTTTTTTCAACACATAGTTATCTAAATTTCATGTGTTATTACCATGGTTATATCTTGGAATAAAGATGAAGATTTCATTAACCAGAAATGTATCAGGGAGCTTCCTAATAACATTATATAATGAAGTTTGTCAGATTCTCTCGAAGTCCCTGTTGTAGGATTTTTAAAAATATAATATTATATCTCTGTTTGATTTTGCTTCTTTTATCTTCTCAAAATGATATTCTGAGACATTATTAAACAAGTTTCCCCCCCCATAATGATAATACGTTAAGTCTAGCTATTTATTTAATGGAAGATTTTGATTATACTGCAGCCCAAATATGCAATGTAAAATCCATTTGGATGAATAACCTGTTTATTATTATAATGAAAATAATAAAAAGAGGTAGGCAGTACCCTTCTGTTAATTCATAGGTCAATGATGATTAATAACGCACATTTCTTAGTATGTGATACATTAGATCAGGGGTGTCAAACTCACGACTACATGTTATCACATGACATATCACAACATTTTTCCCCTTTGCTAAATTGGGGGTACACATGGCCAATGCATGACGCATCCAGCCTGCGGGCCGTAAGTTTGACACCGCTGCATTAGATGAATACAAGTTAAAGTAAAATGGATTACACCAAAATGCATTGTGTAAGTCAATGTCCAGAACTCACTACTTGATTCTGTTGTCACCTGCTCAAACCCCCACTCCTTTACCCTCAAACTAACCTCTATTGACCTCACCCCATTCCTAAGAGGTCTGTAAGGAGCTTGCATAAGCGCACAATCGTGCCTGCCATCCCTCTCCTATTGTCCTCAGTTATTAGTTCCTATTTCTTGTATTTAAAGTTATGTTTATTCTTGTTTCTGTTGTATTGTAAGCTTTTGATAAATAAATAAATATTTAAAAAAATAGATACTAGCTGGGCTCACTCACCTCACAAGATATCCTAAGGAAATCATCCAGATTTAAGGAAAGATCACATGCCCCCCAGAAAGGCAGTAAAAAAAAAAAAACAGTGCCAAGCTTTCATCCTGCCTTTTGGAAGTACACCCCCAAAGGACAGTGCCAGATACCACTAAAACAGTGAAGGAAGACCCCTCTCCATATAGAAAAACAAACCATGAGGCAGGAAAAAATTCAAACACAATACTTAATTATACAATAATTATATCACAATAATAGCTGTTGCTTGTTAAACCAATTACCAGAACAAATAGACACAGGAACTAGCCACATTTCTCAACCCAGTTTCTTTTCAGGAACAGAGATTAACCTTTTTCCTTCCAAACAAAGCTGAATAGGGAAAATTATCCCATCAATAAACACAGGATTAAACATCACCAAGCACAGAATTAAACTTCACCAAAAACCAGATTTAGACCAAAACTCAGAAAGGGTATGTAAACTCACGTTTTAATGTCAATCTTTCTAGCTAGCCAAGAAGCCTTGCTGAATGTCACTCACCTTTATTCCTTGTCATTAAAAAGCTTCTTTCTGTAGTTCTGCTTCATTATTCAATTATTTCTTCAAAGTGCTGATCATTGCATGCCGGATGGTAGTATTTCCAGCGGAGTATTTCTTCCCAACAACAATGTAAAAAGCTTTAAAAATCCTTCCCCTTTAAGAAAGTATCAGGAAAAAAAAAAAAAACCTCCTTCGGAGACAGTAAGTCTAGGCATACTGCCAAGAATGTAATAAGGGTGGGAAAAAACAAAATGAGATTTTTTCTAACTACAGGTTCTCCAAACTACTTAGAAAGTTAAGAAGGGGTTGTATAGAATCGGTCAGAACCTGTAGAATCCCATCCCTGCTTTCACTCCAGAAAAGGACACAAATGACACAGTAGATTAATCTGTACAAAGGCTTTTCTGGCCACAACTACCAGCTGTCCACACTTGGAGGAGAGCTGTAAATGCAGGAAAATAATCCAGTTTGCACATCAGTTCTATCTGGGGAAATGTAACCTCTTCTAGAGTTAAAGTTATAATGTCTTCAGTACAGGATGATCCATGTATGTACTTGCTAGAGTTGATCCTCTCTTCATTTCTACACATCCAACACATCCACATCTATTTAGGATTGTTCCTTCACCCTTGGTCTCCACTTGGCTCTCAGCTCTCACCTGTATCTCCAAGAGGCTGTAACACATGCAGCAGTCACACCCTGGTAAACCATCTCAAACCAGGGAAGAATAGCAAATTTCAGTTTGTCTATCCCAGTGTGCTTAGTCTGTCCTGGCAGATTGAGGAGACAAAACTGATCAATGATCAAGAAGACAGGTGTTGTGGAACACTAAGAACACAAGAAGACATTTAGACATCTTGATCTTGATACAGCAGGAGAGGTCACCATCCTCTCCTGTTCATGTCACGGGGTTAAAGTCTCTTCTACCAAGAGAATGGGCCTGCCCCTGTGCAAAGAAATTGACTTCAGAATCACAAGGACAACTAGACTATGAGGCACTCGTGTACTAGAATGCTCAACACAATGTCTACAGAACTGGGGTTATCCATTCTCTCCTATATGGATGTGAGTCCTGAACTCACATACTAACAACAAACTACTGGAGAAATATCACATTCACACTCATTGGCAAGATCATGTCTCCAACATGAAGGTCTTGGATCATGTAAAGTCCAACAGCACTTATTCCCTGATAATGAAAGTTCAGAAGTGGTGGGTGGGACACATAATCAGAATGGATAAAAGTACCATACAGTATGTTTTGCCAGCTGCTCTATGGTATATCGGAGACCGGGAAGAGATCTCAAGGATGTTCATGCAAGCCCAACAAATATGCTGTGAAAGAAATCCCATGTCATTGTGACTCCAGCAAGGGAACTAGAGCTGCAGCTACTGATAGAGCCCAGTGGCGATCCCTGTACTATGAAACCTCCACCAGTTTTGAAGACAGATGCCACCAAAATCTGATAACTGTTGGAAGAGATGGGAAAGGGGTAGTAGGGTTAGTTACATTGGTTAACAATGCAGGTTTTCTAGTAACCATTGTAATCTAATCTATTTATATTTATAACAATCTTTGGAGTGTAAATCCTTTTAAAAATAATATAATTGTATTTTTCTTCAGAAATTTGTCTTATCGGCATCTCAATTACCATTTTTTTATTTTCAACAGCCTTACTATTCTATTGGACTTTGGCTTTTATAACCAAAACAATCAAGTTTGTCAAATTTTGTGATAATAATATTGGACCACGCCAGCTCCGATTCTGCCTCACAGCACTCTTGGTTGTACTTTATGGAATGCTGCTAATTGTAGAAATTAACGTAATCCGAGTGAGGGTGAGTTAATTTGTATGTGCATGATAACTCAGGGAAGAACAGGAGAGAAAATTAAAGAGCTAAGTTATTTCTGCTTTGGCCTTCTGCTGGCTAGAACTTTAGCCAACTGAAATCATTGTGAAACAAGATTTATAAAATTAGCTTGTTCCATAAGATGGTGCCAACAGCCAGACCCTCATTCATCAAAAATACATCTTGAATCAGATTAGATAAATGATTCATATTAGTGAGAATTAATGCTGTTTACCATCAGTTACTTCCAAAACAATTCCATAGTTCAAAAGCTCTATGAATATTTTCTTGAGATGCTCATATACCTATTAAGTGGAAAGATAGAATATCATGTAATATCCAGCAAGTTATATTTAAATTGTATCTTTTTTATGCTATCTGAAGAAAATGTGTTTTGGGCTGGCAAGTTATCAAGTTGTAAACTTTGTAAGTCTAGCTTTACATCAATTTATTTATAATTCGTATTATTTATTCAGAAAGGAAGCAAAATGCTTAAATTTCTCTCTTCTTCCAGGTATTAATCTTACTATGATAGAAGTTATAATTCAATACTCTGGAATTATTGGATTTTAAAGATGCTTATCTATCCAAATTGCGCTTAATTTTTGACTGCTATGTTAAATAGCATCTAATAGAAACATAGCACTAATCTGACAAATATTTACTGTTTTCTCAGTCATGAAACTATTGTAAATTAACTCTAGTTATTATGTTTTTGAAAAATATTATACATTGTAAAAGTAGTTTAGCCAAAACATTTTTAAAAAATCATGTTATTTCACTTTGGTTTTAGAGAACACACATTTTGCTGATTGAATAACTTTTCCACTCAAATACTGGAAAATAAAGAACCTCTTAAATGCAAACTCTAAAATTCATGATTACTTGGTCATCTTCATCAGGGGACTAATTACAGAATAGTGGTAATTGTATCTGCCTTCTCATTAATTATCTTTTTGACTTTATGAAATTTAGAAATATATTTTCTTCAAAAAAACCAAAGAAGTAAAACCTCCTGAGGATCTTCAGGATCTTGGAGTCAGATTCCTGCAACCTTTTGTGAACCTCCTGTCCAAAGGAACATATTGGTGGATGAATACCTTTATTAAAACTGCCCATAAGAAACCCATAGATTTGAAAGCTATAGGCAAACTGCCTATTGCAATGAGAGCTCTGACCAATTATATGCGCCTTAATGAGGCTTTTCAAGCGCGAAAGGTATGTGTCAGTATTCCAGCGATTGCCCTAATTAAATCATGAGTCTCGAGCCAAGCTTCAAAAGAATCCCAAAAATTTATTAGGAGCCACATGTCTGGCATTAGCCTGTATGAAGCCAACTCTGGCACACGTAATTTACAGACACCTGTGACCCTATTTCCCCCCTCCTCCCTGGGTGCATCATAAATCAGATTCTCCAATGGAGCACCTTCACGGACTGGGTGTCATCAATCATGTTCTCCAATTAAGGATTTTCACTGTCAGAAGGTCCAGTAGCTTAGTTACAATCTTTGCAAGATAAGTGTGAAATGTACTTCTGGTTTTAAACTGTCACCCTACTCCTTCAGATTTCCTTCCCCCCACGCAACTCTAAAACAGGCATAGGAATGCTTTACGAATTGACAGTATGACTATAAAACAAACATATTTCAAATAGTATAAAGAGGAGGTCTTTTTAAAACAGACAAGCCATTTTATACACCTTTGAAGGACATTTTTTTGGAAAGCAGTTCATAGAATCCTTTGTTGCCAATTGAGTAGAAGGTATGTCAATATTTAAAATAAAAATGAATCTACTGTAAATTAAATCTATTTTAGAGCTGCCCGTTGGCAAAGTGGTTAGAATGCAATATTGCAAGCTGATTCTGCCCACAGCCAGAAGTTTGATCCTGGCGGGTTCAAAGTTGACTCAGCCTTCCATCTTTCCGGAGTCAGTAAACTGAGGATTCAGATTATTGGGAGCAATATGCTGATATTGTAAACCCAAAGAGAGGGCTAAGACTAAGTGATATTGCTATTGTTATAAAAATGTTTTTCTAACATAAAGTAATACAAAATAGAGTAATTATGAGTTAATTGTTAGACATAGCTAGATCTATAGTTTAATAGTAAGACATGGTTTGGGAGGGTAACTTTAACTCTTTAACCCATTCTTCTATGCCCAAGAAAAGAAAACAATTATGCCTCCTGGTAAAGGTGAGGGTTTATAAAACAATTATTTATGTGTTGTGTATTCTAGAACATGACATTTTTAAAATGTCACCCCCTGCCTGAATTTAACAATATTTATTATTATCGGACAGGATAAAGACACTCCATACCCACAAGGATCCAGAAGTATTTGGTGTGCCCTTTGCTATGGTTTTGGAAGGCCTTTGGCTCTAAGCAGCACTTTCCGTATTCTGGCAGATTTGCTTGGATTTGCTGGTCCACTTTGCATCTCTGGGATTGTTCATGTAAGGAAAGGAAACAGCTCTTTGCATGCCCAGGTACTTCCTTTGAATCATTTTTTAAATGTCTGCTAACTTTTTCTTGGTCCTAATCTTGTTAAAGTCACTTTTTCTAAACTTCAAGTTGTAGAACTCATAGCCTCTGTCCTAATTATATGAGGACCTGTGGGCGTTTCAAATTTACTCTTGCCTTGGGGTAACTGAGTCCTTTTCCTTTTTGTGTGCGTGAGTGAATGAGCGTGAGTGAATGAGTCACTCAGTTTTGGCCTTGACGCCATTCCAACTGGCACCAAGCCACAAGAAATGACCAAAAGGCTGTCAAAAAATAAAATACAGTATTTATACTAACAGTTATATTTTCCCATTCCCAGGATTATCAATTTCCTGTTACAAAGAAGCTGCAGATCTTCCAAATAATTGTGACTCTTGCTCTCACTCTTTTGCTCTCTCCCCACAGCAATTAAGAAAAAAAAAACAGATTCTGTTGTGACAAAACATTTCCATGGAAGTCTTGAGGGCCATCATATTGGGAAAATCATTAAGGGACCTGGTATTGCAAATATATATGCATATATATTCAAATAAAAATATACTAAAAATAAACATCCTTTGTTTTTATATTCCCAGCTAACCCACCTCCCAAAAAAGTTTGTATAAATACAAATTCAAACAAAAACCTTTTGGGTTAAGAAATGAACAATCCTAATTGATGAGTTTGTTATCTTTAAGATTCCATAAACAAGTAATCAATTTGATTGCAAATATGCAGTAGTAAAAGGTTGGCATTTGTATAATAGAGTGGAAATAGAATAATTTCTATAATTGTAGCTTTTAAAACAATATAGTTTCAAGTTCTCTTCATCAACTCAGTTTAGTTAGAGGAAACAATAATAGTATTTTGGACTATAGATTAAAATGTTTAGAAAGAAAAAAGAAATAATATAATTTATTATAGAGAGGTACTGCTTTAGTTCATGTAAGGTATTTAAAAGGTAACCACCTTTGTGATTTATAGTACGATTTAGTGGTTCTTGTGGTAACACAAAGCCTTTTAATGCTTCATCATTTATATAAGCATCATTGATGTACCGTGGCTAACTTCACCATTTAATAGAGGAGCCTTTCTAAAAAAACACACAAAGAATGGCCTTATAAAGAATAATATCAAGCTTTCATGACTTTGGAAGTTATTTTTTAATAATGCTTTACATTTTCAATGTTATATTATTCAACCATATGTTGTTTTATAATTTATGTCATGCTAATAATACTGTTTTCTTTCATAGTATATTTATTTATTTATTTTTATTGATTGATTGATTGAATTTATATTGCTGCCTATTCACCTATGGTGACTGGAGATGGCTTACAGAATGTAAAACCATATTTGAAATAAAATAAAAATAAAAACTAACAAAAAGAATCAAATAAATTAATAAAGTGCAATAGAACAAAATCTGGAAAAAAGTAAATTTAAAAAATCACCCTCAATTCCCACCCCTCGCCCTGACCACAGCATTAATTTAGGCAGCATTAATCATTTATTTTCATTCTAGTTTGCACTAATAATGGATCTTGTTTTGCATATACTTTGCTTCCAAAATTAAATGTATGAATAAAGTGAAGAGAGCGGATCATCTAGTAAAAAATATATTCAGATATACATTTAAACAGCCTGGTGTAGGAGATGACAGGGCAAAGCCTGAGGGTGGCGTCAAATACATCATCAAGCTGGTGTCCCTATGCTATTGAAAGAAACCTAAATCTAGCCCTTCTTGAAGTTCATTGACTCTTATCTAGTGTCAATTCAGATTGATAATTAGTAGATCAGATTTGTGTGTATAGGTTGAATGAATAAACTTGCAATGCTTTTGAATTCTATCCCAGCTCCAGCTTCTTGCCCACATTTGTTTTAAGTAGGAGAATTCTAATTTAGCTAGTTTTTGTTTTGTTTTTTTGAAGTAAATGTTTTATTCTTTCAACTAAATTCCAGTACTACAAGGGCAATAAAACAGTGATACACTGAAAAATTGCAGCAATAAACATTTGCTAAAGACTGATAGAATAAATAAAATCTACAAAAATGAGAAGTTCTTTATAAACCCATTCTTAACCCCTCAAAAAGTCATGGAATACAAAAATGACCTCCTAATTCATATGCACTACCATGGGCTATTTGTTTAGAAGTTGTCCAGGAATTCTAAGCAACTAGTTTTTTATATGGTAAAGACAAAAGTACGTTTAAGGAGAAGCCCAAATTATGACAGTAAAAGTAACAGTATAATAGAACTGGAAAGGACCTTGGAGGGTCTTTTAGTCCAACTCCCTGTTCAAGCAGGAGACCCAAAACCATTCTGGACAAATGGCTATATAATCTCTTCTCTCCAGTGATGGAGCACCCGCAACTCTTGCAAACATTGGAAAACAACTGAAAATATTATAAATAATGAATTGCACTATTAATGAGTTGAGTTCATTCAAACCTCTGTCCAACAGAAGTGGTCGCAATGAATTGCATTTCCTAGAGCTTCCTACCTTCTCCAGAGTCTGCCCAAAGGAAATTAAAACATAACAAAATAAAGCTAGTGCTGTTGAACATTTTAAACTTGGCATGTCAAAGATTCTAAAAATGTGCACCTTGATTTAGTTTGTATGTGATACACACACACCCTGGACAAGAGAGACCTTTCCAGACCAGAGGTGGTATTCAGCAGGTTCTGACCAGTTCTGGAGAACCGGTAGCGGAAATTTTGAGTTGTTTGGAGAACCGGCAAATACCGCCTCTGACTGGCCCCGGCCCCATCTATTCTGAGCCTCCTGAGTCCCAGCTGATTGGCTGGGTCTTCTTTGGTTGCCCTGCACAGGAGAATGGAGCTGGAAAGCAGGTTAGTAGGATGGGGAGGGAATGGGGATTTTGCAGTATCCTTCCCCTGCCACACCCACCAAGCCATGCCCACCAAGCCATGCCCACAGAACCGGTAGTAAAAAAAAATTGAATCCCACCACTGCTCCTGGCCTTCTCTCTGGACTCTCCTTTTCTTTGGACTCTTTTCTGGGGATACTCTAGAAGTCACACAGGAGGGCTTTGCTCTCACAGGGCCTCAGGAGCCTCAGAAAATCTCTCTCTTCATGTAAAGACAAAACAGTCAGGGAGGAAGAGGATTTTCTCTTCTTTTAAGTTTTAAAACAGAGTGAAAAGAAGACAGTATAAGATATTCAAAGTACCTAATTAACATATCTACTCAAAAAGGAGAGCTGATATCGGTAAGATAGGCACAAATGCCTTGGATTCCATTTTAAATAGCCCAGTTCAACACTTTACTTTACTTCTTAAGAACTTCCTTCCATTTCATCTTTCTGCTTCTCAAATACATTCCTGAAGAGTCAGCTGAATGAAATTATCCTGGTGCTTTTGCTTCCAGTCAAGGTTATTCTTGACCTACAATTCTAATACAAAAATAACACCAGATACATACAATCTCTTTAACCGCACCCAAGGGCACTTGAATTATTGTGGACAAGCAAACTTCAGATGCCAAATTTTAATCATTACTATTACCTCTTCACTTTTAACTTTGATTTTTTTAGTATTGAGAACAGACAAGTGATAATCTTATATGCAAAATGAAGCACTTCAGAGCACTATAGGTTCTAATTGCCAGCATAATTCTGAAAATAGCAAAATGGCATTTTCAGAAACATGCCCAATATTACTAAAATGATCATGTAGCATATCATACAAAATAATATGTTCCATTAAAAAGATGACGCACAATTGTTTTGAATCTCCAGCATGTGCTAGTTGCAAAATGTACTTAGGAGAACTTTCATAAATAGATCAAGGGGAGATTTTTTTAATGTATCTTTGTTTGTTTTCTGAATAAGTTTCTGCATCGGAAGAATCACATTCATCGTCTGCCCTGATTCAAAATGCATGCTTTAAAGCTTGAGAATATATATTTAAAAGCTGACCTTATTTTATCACTTCGTTCTTCTTCTGATGGCTTACATAGCTGAATAAAATGAAGTACTATGTTTTAGAAAATAGAAATAAGTATTGGAAATGTAATTATAATCAGGGAACATATTTCCACATGTGGTGGACATGCCCCCATGCATGAAAATATTGGCAAAAAATTAGAATATGGATAGAGGAAATAACAAAACAGAGAGTAAAATTCAAACTGGAATTTTTTTTATTAGGCATGTTAGAACCAAATATGAATAGGAAGCACCAATATTTAATTCTTCATATTATAACGGCAGCTAGAATAAGTTTTGCTCAAAATTGGAAATTGGCTATGACCCCTTCAGAAAATATGATAATCAATAAGGTACATGAATGTGCCGAGATGGATAGACTAACTAAGTTGTTAAAAGATAACCAAGACAGTGAATATTACAAAACATGGGATATCTGGTACGACTGGATAAAGAAAAGGTGATATCTTATGACCTGGCAACATTTTGGAAAAATAAGAGTGACATGTAAATAAATGTAAATAAACTATATGTATGCATATATAGAGTTTAAAATGACAAAGGAGTTATTATAACAATGTATAACACGCTATCAGAAGAAAAGTACAATTGTATCTACTGGTTAAACAACGCTGTAAAATGTAAACATATGTTTTTAATTTCATAACATTGAATAAATAAATTTATTAAAATAAAAAAAAAAGAAACTAGAAATAATCCATGGGGTTTTTTTTGTTTTTTTGACAGAAATAAGGCTGACTTCAATATGGGAAATACAATGAATGTTATTTTAAACCATGAAATTATTTTATAGAGGATCTGGCATTGTAATGTAAATGAAAATTAGATTATATATTTACCATTTTTTTCATTTACATCTTATAAGTAATTTCAGCAATTGTTCTATAGCTTGCTAAAATATATTCCAGTATTCTGCAGTTTCCATTTTGCATTTGTGTTATATTGCATTTATAGGAATTCTTTAAAAGCGAACAGTTTTTTAATAGCCTTTTATTTTGTTTGTTTTTCTACAGACTAAAATAATGGGTGTTTTTTTCATCTCTTCTCAAGAATTCTTGGCTAATGCTTATGTGTTATCGGTTCTCCTTTTTTTTGCACTTTTATTGCAAAGAACCTTTCTCCAGGCATCATATTATGTGGCCATTGAAACAGGAATTAACCTAAGAGGAGCAATACAGGTATTTCAAATATCCTACAGGTTCATGCTGTGACAGGTTCCTATTTTACAGCTAATTTAATGGAAAAAGCATTTTATTAATAAAGGCTAGTATAACTTTGCAGAGGTGATATGTATTTGTATAGGTGGCATCAGGAATGCTAAAGCTCAGATTGAGCTAAGATTAATGTGGTATCAGGAGAATAAGTAAAAGAGCTTCCTCAAATACCTTCAAAATAAAAAGAACAGAATTAGAAAAGGGACTGTCAGTGAAGATGACAATTGCCAGTGAAAGTGACAATATATCAAAGAAAAGGCTGATGCCTTAATAAATTTCTTGATTTTCATCTTGAATACTCAAAGTATTTAATGTCATGTCAAGTATTTGGTACTCAAATATTAAATGTTATTAAAATGCATTTTACTGTGATGACATTAATAATGTGCAACTTTACAGGTGCTCTTAAGGAAACATGGGAGATCGTCCTCTCTATACTTTTTCTTGTTTTACTGACTACACATCCATCATCTAGAATATTTGGAAAGTCATGTTTGTATCCAACCATTTGCTTTTTTTAAATGCACATTCCCCTAGACGGACCAGGATTTCACTCAACAATCTCTTTTTACTGTGACAAACTTTCATGTCCTTGCCTTTCATTATATAAGCTGCAGCTGTCCTACATGGCTCCTGAAATTAATAGCTCATCTGATTTCAGCACAAATAGATCATGGCTTGGGTTTCTATATTAAGAATGAAAAAGAAACAAGAAAAAATGAAGCAAATTGAACCTGTGGCACCAGAAAAAGCAATAATTAATTGCCAAAAATAACCATCAAATTGAAAGTCATTTTGGTGTAGTGGCTAAGCCACCAGACTAGAAATCACAAGGCTGTAAGTTCTAGTCCCTTTTTAGGCATAAAGCCAGCTGAGTGACCTTGGGCCAATCACTTTATCTCAGTCCTACATAGAACATAATGGCAAAATACTTCCAATGGTCTAGGAGTGATATTCACATATTTCTCCTCATACGCCTATAGGATTTTTTAGCCATCTATTTCTAACAAAATTCAAGCCCTATTTAACTTGAAATATTTATTTACAAAAATATCTTACTGGGAATACGTACTCCAATCTTTTTAAAAAAGATTTGGACAATAGATAGATCTCATTATTTTCAAATTACTATGGATTTCTATGATCTAATTGGAAATTATTCAAATGTAACTGGATAAGCTATTATATTACATTATTATTATATATTACTGCATTGCTGTAAAATGTTCACAAGTTAAGATATGAATCTTGAAAATTATCAGTAATACTTAGAATATAATCCATATTCCATATCAATTTATATTCAACATCAGCCACTTGGCATGCAAGCTTTCTTTGATTGCTTAATAGCACAGGGCAATGTTTCCACTAGCAAATTAAATATTAGAAGAGAAAAAATGGTACTCTTACTGAATTATCTAGTACCTTATAATAAATGAAGAAATAATATTTATAATAACTCTGGCTGAGGAATAAAAGTACCAAACTCCATATAAACGTGTGGATAACCATATGTGTACCAATTAATAAAAACAGAGGGGGAAAACTTTTTTTCTAAAACATATTCCAAAAAATTAATTTATAGCATATTAACAACTTTTTAAACTAAAATCAACTCAAGTTTTTCAGTCTGAATTTCTAAAATATTTACTAGTAATCAGAAAGCTTCCTTCTATTTATAAAATCAGATTAATGCAGTAAGAACTATGGAAAAAATATATCCTGTAATCTACATGATAATGTTACTGTTAAGCTATTAGTATCTACATTTTACATCCTTGCATCTAGGATATAAAAAAATAATTTCTAACCAATAAATTTCACAATCTGTTGGAATGTTACTCATTCAGTACTACTATTATGTAAGTCTCCGAGCATGACCCAGTTATAAATGTTATCAATATGCTCTTTCAAGAAGCCTCTTGTATGAGAAGTGAAGAAGCTTCTTGTATGAGAAGTGAAATGTCTTCAAGGAAAAACAAAGAAAGTCCAGTTGTCTCTTGAAAAAAAGTACCTTTGGGACAATAATGGCCTGGATGACTAGAATTTCCATAGATATTCTCGTAGCATGAGATAAGCTTAATTATATAAAAATGCTGCAATATATATATATTTGTATTAGATGTCCGGATGCTAGTATGTAATTTCAGCATTCTCAATATTCTTTTATGTTTTGCTACCATCATGATCAGTTATAAATGTTATCAATATAGAACAAGATATTATTAATATGGAACTTTGCTTTTTCTCTTTCAATTGAAACCAAACATTTTCATTCTAGACAAAAATTTATAATAAGATCATGAGACTGTCAACCTCCAACATGTCCATGGGGGAAATGACTTCAGGTCAGATCTGTAACCTGGTTGCAATAGACACAAACCAGCTAATGTGGTTCTTCTTCCTCTGTCCTAATCTCTGGGCTATGCCTGTACAGGTAAGAAAATGAATGGATTATTAATTAACATTAGCCCATTGGGAACAGAGATCAACGTAGAATGTTTACCCGTTACTCTCCCATGGAATCATGAGATCTGAGTTACTTGAATCTTCCTAGCTTTTTTCTCTAATTTTGTAGTTATCCTGAGGTGAAATATACCTTCCTTTTTTGGAGGACATCTCTTCCAAAAATAACAATTGATGATAGGTCTAGACTCCTCCCTTTTTCCTAAGTACCCTTACCATCCAATTTTAGAATTGTATCGATTACCCAAATCAACGTCCCTTCTCTTTCCATCATTGCAGATTATTGTTGGAATTGTTCTGCTCTACTACCTGCTTGGAATCAGTGCCTTAATTGGAGCAGCTGTAATCATAGTGCTGGCCCCTGTCCAATACTTTGTAGCCACAAAACTTTCACAAGCTCAAAGAAGCACATTGGTAAGTTCTGCTAAGTATACCTATCCAATTTCACAATTTCAGACTATAAATTTGTAATCGCCCCCAAGAATCTCTTTTGATCACAGTGGAATAGAAATATTATAAATAAATAAGAGGGGAAGAAGTATTTAAATAAAAATTATGATCTCAGTATAATCCAAAATTATTTTTTATGCCAATGGTCCAGGAATATTCCAATGAGAGACTGAAGAAAACAAATGAAATGCTTCGAGGCATAAAGCTACTTAAGCTCTATGCCTGGGAACACATTTTTCATAGTAGTGTGGAAGAAACTCGGCAAAAGGAAATGACAAGTCTTAAGTCTTTTGCTCTTTATACCTCTATATCAAGTAAGTAATTCACTTCTTTTTGTCCCTAAAGTCAGTTTAAATGTTTGCATACATGTAAATAAGTTTTCAGATAGTTTACTGCACAGTTCCATGTCAAGAAAACTCCCAAGGCATTAAAATAATCATACACTATAGTCTTTGGAAAATTGGTTTTCAAAGGCAAGATCAATTGTGTGTGTATCAAATTGTAAATCAAAACAGCCAATAGAATGAATTTCTCCTGCTAGTTCATCATTAAATCATTTATTCCATTCCAACTGGAATTCTCTATGAATCCTCAAAAATTCAGTCCAATGGACTGGGTGAATTTTCTTGAAGGTAAAAGGAAAAGAGAGTAGATCCCATTACAGAAGCATTATTTCTTCAAAAAAAATTATGAAAAAGATTTCAGTCTTTTGAGTTTTACTTGAGTTTATCTTTTTGATGTTAGAAATGTATTTGTGCTACACCTTAATATTGAGATAAAGATCCATTTTTCAATATTTTTAAAAATGGACAAAATGTGCAAATCCTCTCAATAGTCTTGAAGATTTAATTAAATGCTTTTCAAGCAGTTAGATCAATATTAGTTAATATACTTGCATGAAGTAAAAGTAAAGCAGTCAGCTGTAGCTCCAATAAATAGTTGGTTCACAGATCATGCTAAACTACTCTACTCTTTTCAAATTGACTGGTTTATATGAAAATCATGATTTAAAAACTTCAATTTACAATCTAAATCCAACTAAAACAAACTCCAATATGGTGTAACATCTTCATATCTGTAGTCAAAACAGAATAATCAAACGTATAATTGTAGATACGTGGATGTTCTTCTGCATAACAGGCTAATGGCTATCCTAAGATAAGAATAAAGTGGCTATAATTACCAGTCCTGTGTCAGGAAATGATGGATTTCCCTTATTTTCCCAACAGGAATACCTCTAGCTTTTAGGCCCATAGCATATTTAATCAATTTTACATCTGAATTGGGATTCTCATTGCAGACAGCTGTTTTATACCAATAGTAGAGAATATGTGCAGCTCAGGATCGAATTGTTGCGCTTCTCGCCATATTTAAAGATTATAAACAGACAAGAATTGTTTGTAGTTAGAAAACTTTTACAGTAGTTTTGCTCTTTTGATTCCACTTAAGTTAATGAAGCCAAGACTGAAATAATTTTAGATTTTTGACAAATGTGAAAACTAAGAACCAAACATTTAATAATGCATAAAGAAGGAATTGACTTGCAATTCCAAATGATCCTCTGAGGAGCAATTTAGCTGCCTATAATTGATTTTTTTTCTCCCTGATACAGTAAATAATGTAATATATATGTCAGACATAAAAATGTAGATATAGAAAGGAGACCATTTCTCCATGAAATTTACTTTCCTATAAATCAGACCTAATGACTACTACTGTTCAACAGTTTTTTGAGGGGTGTGTATAAGCGCACCAACGTGCCTACCGTCCCTGTCCTATTGTTTCTTTTTATTTTTCTTATATATCCATTTCATGTATTCATAACTATGTTTATACTTATACCTGTTATCTTATAATCACTTGACAAATAAAATAAAATAAATATGAATAGTGAATTGAACAAAAAAAAAACCCAAAAGGAAATACATAGAAATGTTGCAGTATTATTGTAATCTTAATCTTCAATATAGTAATAATTTCATTGTAAAAAGGGAATTTATTATAAAATAAAAAATGGCCTGCTCAGGCTTGTGAGAGCCAATAGTTAAATTTTCTGGAATGCTGTATTAAATAATAATACTGATTTTATAGGCTTATTTATCAAGAATTAATTTCCATTTTATTGAACTCATGGACGTAGAATTGGTCTCTAAACTGTAATAAACAGTTTTACAACAATATTAATTGTAACTATGCAATTAACACCAGTGCAGCATTTTAAGTGTCTCATAGTAAGAAAGATTACTACTGTGACATCTGTAAATAAATGCAGTGGATTGAAATGATTAGAAATGATTATAAGTGAAACATTTGATAACAAATAGGAGTTCTTCACTAATTATCTCCAAAAGGATAAATAGTATGTCACCCAAATCTGTTTTTAAGCAGCTGAAAAAAATAAGCAGGGGCAAGAAAAAGGCCCTGGGAAATTTTTCAAATTTGGCTGTACTTAAGACATTAACTTTAGCCTTTAGCACTAGAAAGCTGCTTATGTTTTCCTTAGCTCCTATGAGATCTTATTTATCATGCTAAATGTTCATCATGAAATAAGTCTTTTGAGATGGTGCTACACTGACCTATGATAATAAGCAACCAAATGCACAAAACAGATGGCATATTGGCAATGCTTATTATCATAAGTACTTTAACTCATTTTCTTTTCTCTAGGGAATAAACAATCTTGATGTTTTCCTTTTAAAATTAATCTGCTTGAAGAACATTACTTCAGAACAGAATTCACCCACTTGCTTCCCTCCAGATGTCTGTGAATTACTATGAACACATTTTCGTATTTAGAATAGGCCTTCATAAGAGATCACTATGGGAAATGAGGAAGGGATATTCACCCACCCATCCTTCCATCCATCATCTCTTGTTTTGTTACCTATGATTAAACAAATGTGGAATGCAAAAGACTCAACAACTTCTAGGTGACAACAAATAATACACAATAGTCTTTCTGGTGCCATCTAATAATTGTCCTGATTTTTATAGCTCGGATCTGTACATCTACTTAGTCAGACAAATCATGATTCTTTTTCACTAACCTGTGGTAGTTCATTCAGTTTACCTGCCACCAGATCCATCCTAAGAGCTGGCTTTTGGCTAGTGGGAGAAATTTGAAGAAAAGGGAACCCATAAATTGAGATCTTGAGACCACAATCCTAAGTCATAAGATATAAAAGAAAATGTATAGAAACCAAACAAACTTCATGGCTTAACATGATGTAGGAAGCCAGCCAGAAATTAAATTTGAAAATAGCCTATGATAATGAATTATTTTAAACGTTAGAATTATAAATCCAAATAACTCTCAATGTATATTTAATGTATTAATAGAGATAATGAATTGTCATTGGTATGCAGGTTGTGGGACATTTAACCTTCCAGCTCTGGGCTTAATGTAAATAGCAATAGCACTTAGATTTATATACCTCCCCATATGCTTTGCAACACTGTCTTTGCAGTTTACAGTGTCAACATATAGCCCCCAACAATCTGGGTCTTCATTTTACCCACCTTGGAAGGATGGAAGGCTCATCAGGATTGAACTCCAGGCTGTGGGCAGAGTTTGCCTGCAATATGCATTGTAACCACTATACCACCAGAATCTTTGTATTTGCATTTATGTTAGAAAAAAGTTCCCGCGAGAGGGAGATAGGGAGAGAGAGAAGAGAGATCTATATATTAATTAAGGAACAGTTCTTTATGACTTTCCACATGTAAAGCCAGATAATTCACTTTATTGAACAAACCATTTTTAAGCAAACTATAGTTTAGCACAACATATGAACCCTGTTGAAGAATCTTGTACTTTTTACAGGTTTATGGACACCCTGCAAAATTACAAAGATTGGCGCCCATCTCTACAGCATATATATTAAACTTCCTGAAATGAAATAGCACATTAATCCATGTAGTCATTATGTATTGGTGATACTGTAGCCATCTTCCAGAACTCAGGGGAGAAATCAACTTGACTTATAGATGCCAAGAAATGAATCTCAGTTTTTTTGCCCTAAAACATGTATTTTATAATGAAAATTCTTTGTCTTCCCTCCAAATTTATGTTTAATTAAACCCAGAAGGCTTATCTGTAGCTTATTTTATTAGATTTTGAAATATTTGAAATATTTCCTGTTTAGCTGCTGCAATAAAATTGCAGTGTGAACCAGGAAGCTGAAAATAATATAAGAGTATCCTATTTCTGAAATAAATTGAACAATTTGACAGTTATGACTTGTTCAAATTAGGAAGAAATTTTGGTAACTTAAGTAATAAACCATGATGATTACTATAACAGAATAGATAATTTATATTTTAATGGTCAGCTGGAAAGAAGACCCATTCCCTAGACATAGAAAAGAAACCAGTACAATACATCAAATCTACCTAGAAAATCCCTGGAAATTGCTAGTCATTATTTTATTACTATCTTTCATGGTACAGAAGCACTATCAGAACTGTGATGAATATAGTCTGGATTTCCAGGAAGGAGGGAATGCATTTCAGAGGAATAAGAGAAAACTCAATTCACATGGTTTGTGTGAGATAAAGAGAATAAAAATGGCTTCTCCATAAGAATTTTCAGGCTATATGCTTTACCAGGGTGATAGTTTGCTTTAATTTGGTAAGATTTTATCTGTAGGTGAGGATCAATAAAGAAATCTGCTTGGACATCACAATGTGTCTTTCTTTGAGTAATACAATGCAATATCGATGTATTGTAGCTATTCTACTTGACTAAAAAAACAAACTATCTAAAAGAAAAAGGCACTGCTGGAGTTGCAAATGCATACTTTGTTAAGCTAAGCATCATTTATATCGGGTGAAATGTCTGTAATTATTGGCATATTTTTTCTTACGCTGCACTTTTTTATAGCAGTTATTACTCTTCGAAAGTAAATGAAATGCATGAGAATGAAAGAGATTTAGATACAAATGTATGTAAATGTAGTAAGAAAAAAACATTTTCCCTACAGTTTTCATGAATGCAGCAATACCAATTGCAGCTGTTCTTATAGTAAGTATAAACATTTATATTAAAATGCAACTTTATTTTTTTTAAAATAGAGAAAGATGCCTTTTTAGTAATGAATGTGTTGATTCTTCTTTTGCTGATTTTAAATTATTATGAGGAGATCTGGGTCCATAAAGTTTGTTCATGCTATAGGAAGGAAAAAAGACACTAAATTTCAGCAATTGCTCTTCCCAATAGCTACTAGAAAAAAAGCTTTGCAGAGAGATAAGAAATACAGGAACAACGTGAAAGGTGATACTAAGGACTGCAGTAAAAGATGAAATAGAAATTAAAAAGGTCAGTGTAAACCACACTGGCCTTTCCCGTTATACCTCAAGATTTCAAGATGACGCTGAACTGAAACTCAGCATCATCCAGAAGCAAGAGTACTGGTTTGGAACTAGAATGGATTATATTCTCGATTCATTGGCTGGCAGAGTGATGGATGGGTAAAAAAAGAGTAGCAACTACTTTGTATTGTTTCAAAACCTATGGCAAATCATATCGTTCAGTAAGTTTCTTCAGTCTCTTAACAGTAACTGATTCTGTCTGCTACATATAGGACAGATTTCAGCTCATTCTCATTGTCATCTTCCTTTGGGTAGAACTTTCTTTTTGAACTAATCCAGTAATAAAATACAATTTATTGTCTTTGATGGGGCAAATTCAGGCGCATTTCAAGTCACAATTCATAGACTTGACTCTACATTCAGAGAAGTTTCTTTGATTTCTTTTATTTATTTACTTAATCTGTATGGCACCTATTCCAAATTGTTCTGGGCAACTAATAATAAGAAACACCATCAAGTAACAACTCCCACAAAAGAATATTGCAAACACACCCAGAAAATAAATTTAAAAAGAAAACTCTTATATAAATGGTCTATTTATAGCTGTATATATTATGATGCTTGGTAATCATAGTTCTATAAAAGTAACAGTTCTGCTGATTTTTTGAAATTTGGAACTTCAGTAAAAAAATCTGACTGAAAGTATGTCTTTAATACATAAATGGTCTGAAGTAATGCATTTGTTTTTGTTTTTCTAATAAGACGTTTGTTGTCCATACCCATCTCTTTGTCAATGCTGACTTTTCTCCTTCGGTGGCCTTTGCATCGCTGTCTCTTTTCCACATCCTTGTGACACCTCTCTTTCTACTCTCCAGTGTGGTTAGATCCACTGTTAAAGCTCTTGTAAGGTAAGGTTTCATGAGTGAACTCCCCAAAAAGTTAAGAGACTTGGTTTAAAATAGTCACCTTCATTACCGCAGGAATCACAATTTGGTTTTGATTTATTTAGGATATACTTTTGTGGGTTTTTCTACAAAAGGCCCTTTGTTGTTAGTAAATCATTATGAATTTCCCTAATTACATTATCAGCTTCTCTGGAACTTCTATTGCCAATATTCACTGTAGTATGCCTTGTGATTTTTGTGGGAAATAGATATTA
Organism: Pseudonaja textilis; assembly: GCF_049901715.1. Lineage (NCBI taxonomy): Eukaryota > Metazoa > Chordata > Lepidosauria > Squamata > Elapidae > Pseudonaja > Pseudonaja textilis. The sequence continues at coordinate 237,917,582 of NC_141990.1, forward strand.
GGATGTGAGAATCAATTTGATGTAGTTGTTAAGGCATCAGCTAGAAACCGGAAAACCATGAGTTCTAGTCCCACCTTAGGCACAAAGCTAGCTAGCCCCAGGAAGCAGACATTTCTGAAAAACCTTTTTAAAAAAACTGCAAAGACTTGCTTTCAATCTCTGAGAATCAGTCACAATCAACAAAATATATAGATGTAGAGATAGAGATATAGACCATTTGTTAATTGTTTAGGGGAAAAATAGCACTGATTCTGCTGCAATACTAAGGAAATATATCTTCTCAATCCTGTTAATAGTATTACAGCTGATGTCATGTTAGAATTAAATCTAAGCATAATTGCTGATGGGATTTATATAGAATAACAGAGTTGGAAGGGACCTTGGAGGTCTTCTAGTCCAACCCCCTGCTTAGGCAGGAATGATTAATCATATATTTGGGTTCTATGCAACTGGATCATCCTGTGAATATGATGGACTAGAAAACTGTGTGGACTGAAGTACAGAACTGTATACAAAACACAATAGGGTCATCCAATCCTAAAAGGGACATTACCAATTAAGGATATGCAATGTTTGCTTAGTAAGGAATATAATGTTCCAAAGAACAGTGGAATGTTCCATGTCATTCTATATTGTTCCATGTCATTCTATATTTCATCTAGAACACTTTAAATTGCTTCTAGTTTAGAGGACTGTTTTACAGAAATTCTCAAACTAGCCTGAAACAGCCTGATACAGAGAGGAACATAATGTGTTATTGTTTATTGGAATATTCCTTTCCCAAATCAGCACATCCCTATTTTAAAAAGTTTTTTTTACTTGAATTTAATGCCACCTATTTAAGATGGGTGTGTGATATATAATGAGGAATACCCAATGACAATAAAACATTTACAATTTATATAATAGTGTTATCATAGATTTTAAAATGGGTTATGTATTCTTGGTAATATGTTTATAAAATCTTAATTGTATTTTCTCGTTCCTCTCTGTTTGCCCACACTCGTACATTCTACACTCTTATATGATGACCACAAATCCACATTAATTCAATACGAATTTTACAGCTCAAACTGTGTATATGCATCCTTTTAGAAGTTTGTTCCTTAATGCTTACCACAATATAATGTGTGTGCAGAATCTGCTGCTTTTGCACTTCATTCTGTGCCTTCATCAAAAAATTTCAAGAAATTGAAGATGATCACTCAGTATTAATGTACTTTTAAATATCTCTATCTATATGCAGGTACATACTAGTTGTAACTAGTGTCTTCTCGGGCACCTTTTCTCTGTCATACTCAGAGCCAGTTTGACTAGACCTGTAAGATCTATGCAGATTATTTAAAAAGAGGCAACCTCTACCTATGGACAAGGCAATATGGAGATTTCAATATCATGGAGTCACCATATTTCCTGAATTTATTCTGTTTTCAGAAGCTATTATCCTACTTTTTTATTGTTATATGTAGGGTTCTTGGTGCTCTCTGAACTTGGTAGTTTTCTTGCAGATGTTTCATTCCCAAACTAGGTAACATCATCAATGCTAGCTAGTACTGGTCTAATGTCTTACACCTACATGTTATAAATATTCTAATAAATAATCAACACCAGACATGAAGCCATCAAAACTTCAAGTTTATACTCAAAGTATAAAGTAATGAAGTTTTTTTTATCATGATTTCAGCAATAATTACAATCCTACAACTTTGTTCCAAAGTATCTTTGGTGGATAGAGTTATTCTCCATGGAAACTGAAATGTGGCATAATCAAACAATATCTAAACAGTTATAAAAGCCCTAAAACTGACATGCAAAGCATAAAGATAAAGTCCTAATAGCAAGTTAGCTTAATATTCTTATTCCTAAAAGGGCAGTTTATAGTTTTGATCATTTCAGTGCACTGTTATGCATCCTTATCCAATCAAAATGGAATCCTTGTCTGTCCAAGGGCTGGACGTCATAATGGGATCAAGGACTGCAGTTTCCTAAAGTAACGAATACTGGTGCTGTATGCAGCAGTGATATCATTTGTTTAGCTTGCTACTATTCTTCTTTTTTCATAGTGTCCAAAAGTTAAGTGAGTTTCTCTCGAGTGAAGAAATTGCAGAAGAGCATGATAAATATTCTGAGCCAAGAAACTCAGACAACCACAGCAAATATCAGATTCTTGTAAGTGTCGTTTTAATTTGATTGTGAAACTGGCAACATCCCATTCTTAAATCTTTGCTTGTACAGTAATGCCAGTACCTGTCACTTTCCTTATAATTAATAGCCACAGTAGTAAAATTTAACATCTACTTATTGTAGATTATATGGTGATTGCTCTTTTTTTAAAGCCAGCAATGGATGATGAGACAGTTTGCTGGTAGGAACTGTCAGCTGCATTGTGAAACAATTGTAGGGGGAGAAATCCAATCCTTATCAGAATGGTTGGGATGCATCTCAGTCAACAGTACTGTGTAAGGCATGCAGTTTGCTGATTTGTTAGAATCCCCTGGAACAGGATTAAATACTCAACAGCAGTAAGAGATCCAAGATAATCAACAACTGCATGCTTAGAAAATGATTTCATGGATCATGCTGCACCATAGTCTGAATTAAGCAGTGGGTTTAAGTAGCCACAGTATCTTGTTTCAGGCATTTTGCTAAGCCATGAACCATGGTTTGCACCCAGAAAAACTTGAGATGATATTTTGCACCTTAGGGAAGGGATGCATCTACTAGGAAACTAACTCATTGTCCATTGCTGACATCTGCATCCAGGTCCCACTCACCATGTTTCTGTCTTCCTGGTCTTGCACAGACCCTCAAAGTTGTTAACCGTAAGAGGCCTGCCAGAGAGGACTGGAGCAATTACAGCTCTCCTGTAAGAAGATCTGTTAACAGCACAGAAGCAGATGATTTTTGTGTAAAGGTGATAATAAGGTCACTCTTTCTAATTATGTTGTTTCTAATAAGTATAAAAGTTCTAGTACTATAGTCCCAAGCTGAGCATACAATCCAAATTTATCTCCTGCACCAAGATTTTTCTCACTAACACAGAAAATAGACGATTTTTGGCAATATGATTATCAGACTGGAAGTTAGGCCAGTTGAAGGAGCTTAGATTAATTGCTAAGAGAGAGAAAATAATAGTTTCCCACCAGAAGTGGTATTCAGCAGGTTCTGACCAGTTCTGGAGAACCGGTAGCGGAAATTTTGAGTAGTTCATAGAACTGGCAAATACACTTCTGACTGGAGATTTTACAGTATCCTTCCCTGCCACGTCCACCAAGCCATGCCCACAGAACCAGTAGTAAAAAAAATTGAATCCCACCACTGGTTTTCACATAGTTTTCTTAACCATAATATGTTGATCACACCACAATTTATGTTCACAAATTACTCCATGCCATAAAACTGTGACGCTCAATAATCAAAATCAAGAAATCACATTATAGCTTAGCATAATGTGTGAACCTAGTCATTTACTCTTTCCCCTCCTTTAAGTTTCAGGCTTAAATTATGCTAGTGCAAGTGTAGCATCTGTAATAAATTTCATGTCAACCTTATTAAGAGTAAATAAAGGCCTCTGAGCAGATTCATTATGCATTCTTCACATTTATGTACGTACTGAGAACCCCCATGTATCAGGGGCTAGAATAAAAGACTTCTGTGGAAACAGTAGCATTTCCAGACATATCTCAAATAATTTTTAAAAATAAACACAAAGATGTTCTCTTTCTGGTATGATAACTAAAATATAGGATTGCATGTCCTCCACCTTTTGTATGAACCTCCACTTACTAACCTCTGTTCCGTAATCTGATTTTATTTTCATATGAATAAAATAAATGTGGATAATTGTAAAATTGGTTTCTCCAACAGTATATGAGGATAATTATCTGTAGAAAGTAGAAATAGGGTTGAATCAGCCTATATGCATTTTTATGTTTAGCGTTGCTCTTAGTTATGCTGCGTAATTTTATCAACTGTTAAAAATAAACAATGCTTAGTTCAGATGAATTTATTCCCAGGAGTATACAGAATTGCTTTACTGAACTAAACACTTTACGGGGAAAAAAGCTAATCTGTGTTAATTTAACCTACTTCTAGTAAAAAAAAATACTTAGAGACACATTATTCTTATAACACAACCGTTCTGTATATGAAGAAGAAAAGAACATTAAAGAATTATGGGGTTTTGGTTGTTTATTACTTTTTGCATAGAAGATCTTATTTTTAATTTAAAAATCAAGATGCAAATTCATCCAGAAAGAAATGTACTGATGAAACAGAGAAATATTTATTTGATCTACTATGTTGTATCATGCATTCTATTTAAAAATTGCTTCTTTTAATTGAATTGGAAAAGCTTGGGAAGGAGCTCATAGACCAGATAAGGATGTTCTGTTCTCTGTTATCTATGAACCAGGTTAATAGATAACAAAGTACATTATTGATAACAGTTGCCTATTATTAATACTTTAAAAAATAAATTTTAAAAGGGAAGATATGTATGATGTTTTGCACCAACATAGATCATTTATGTTCCTGTTGATGTTGCGGCCATAGGTCACGAATGGGTTTTTCACATGGACACCAGAAGGGGTTCCAACTTTATCCAGCGTTGATATTCGAATTCCTCAAGGTATTAATGCATCTATTACAATGATTAGGATTTGCAATTGTTCAAAATCAAGCACTATGCAATAATAAATGGCTGAGCACAAAACAGAAACAGGAGCACAACCATATCTACAACACAGTATATATACTGTACTATGAATAAGGATGATCTTAGCAATATGCATGAGAAGAAAACGGTCCATTTAATGGTCCATTTAAAAATCAGTTGGTTAATTGCTGTCTGGATTGTAGCGAATGTAAATCATCATTTCAAGAATAACATATATATTTTTCTATTATTGCAGGTCAGTTAACAATGATTGTGGGACAAGTAGGCTGTGGTAAATCATCTCTCTTGTTAGGAATACTTGGAGAGATGCAGAAGATATCTGGGAATGTGATCTGGAACAGGTGATTTTAGTTTATCTTTTTAGTTGCTGTGTAGCTTTTTGTTTAAGGTATAGGCCTGTCATATCTTTACTATATATGAATTACATTACTATATCAGTGAATCCTGAAATGTATTGATACTGCATATAGTTACTAAATACCTTCACTTTCCTCATTTAATTAATCCACATGAACAGCTACTGTAGATTCAACATGTGTCTTTGTGTCACCACCAGCTACATGTTCATGTGGGTCACAACCAGCTACACACTTTTTGTATCATTGCACTTGTAACTCAGAAAATTGATCACATTGCAGTAACTTTGTGTCTAATTAAAAAAGAACATTCATTTATCTTCAAACTGTGAAATATATAAAGTTGCTTTAGTGTATCAGACAAAACAGGGTAAGATCATGTTGCGGAGGAAGCGTTGTAATATGTTAATAATTTTTTTCTCTATTATTTCTGATATTACAGCAGCATTCCTGACAGTGAGACTGGGGAAGACATCAGGTATTATAATTCATTTGATTCTGTCATGCAACACAAAGAAACAAAATCATCTAATATGATAGAAGGTGTTTTTTTTTAAGAATCAAAATATTTTTATCAGAAAAATTGTATAGGCTATTTTGATAAGTATGTTTTGATGCTTGGGATGATCAACCACGGTGACTTGAATCCAGAATGAATTACTGTATATCACAAGTGTATGAATGTTGGTCATATTCATTTACTTTTAAAAGTCAAGCATTTCTAATGAGTTGCAGAAATATGTAACAACTACCAAGTTACTGTGTACCTGTTTTGCAGCTCCGACATGGAAACAACTGTTGAAATGGAGTCCAGGTAGAGTATTTTAAAAAATGGTGTTAAAAAACTAAAAAAATTCTGTCAACAAAAGCAGTTTCATTACGCTATAACTGAAAGATCAAAGATCAAAACTGTACGATCTTTTATGTGCTTTCTGTACAGTATAGTGTTATGCCAAAAGAGAGAAATCCATGCTTTCAAGTTTATACAAATGTCTAGATAACTTCTACTAACTTTGTAAACTGAGAAATTCTGTTTTATAGAGAATCTGCATTCTATCATTATAATTCTCTGACTTGCAAAAATCATAACAGTCCATATACTATATCACTGGAGCAATACTATCTGGTGCTTCTATGCTTCTTTGAAAAAATGCTTTTGGTCTGCACTGCTAAGGTAAAAAGCACATTTAACACTGTCACTCAGATTTTGCTGCAGTTGACTGACATTTCTCTGGATCTAGAGAATTAGAAAAAGGAGAAAAAGACAAAGAATTTATATCAAGACAAAAAGGCATTATTGACTAAATGTCTCAATGGTTGAAATATGTAAAATCAGGGAAGAACTATCATGACTAAAGGTACAACATAATAGCTAAATTGTGCATAATTTGGATAATCGCTAACTTGTGCATAATTCAGGAAAATGGCATAGCTAATAAATGTTTCTGCTCATTAAGATGTCTGAATCCTTATCTGTATGTTTATCAATGGAAGTCATAAGTAGAAGTCAAGGATATAAGCATTCATGATTCATATGAATTGAAAATGTCCATTAGCAGTACTTTTTGAAAGAAAAGGTTTTCTCCCAAATTCGAGACGATCTAACCACAGATATCCTCTTTTATATTTAATTAATATGGTGATACATAATCTAGAATGACTCATCACATAATTGTTCAAAGGAATTAATAAATTAAGTTCCTTTTACTATTAAAACATCAAACTGGGACATCTTCCAGGGTGGTATGGCAAACTCAAGATGACTTTGCAAAAGTAGAACTCATGACCACAGCAAAGATCAAAGAAACAACAAAAAGCTAAATGTGATTTTGATCTTAGAAAGTTATAAATAGACTAAGCATCCAAATAAAATTGAAATATTGAAACCTTTATAATAATACTTTGGAATTAATTTTGAAGAACAAACAGCTTCTCATGAGAAATCGATTCTGTTTTGTTTTTTACAAGACAAAACAAAGATGAGCAATTTTATAATTTAAAAAACTGGACACTAGGGGCAACTAAAGATTTTAGGTAAAGAATTACAACTCTGGAATGTTGCAAGACATTATAACAATAAAAAATACTGAAGGAAATTTTTGAGGAATGGAATGAGAAAATAGTAACTACAATATCAACAATGTCAGTAATAACCCTGTTTCTATGGATAGACGATGTCAAAAAGATGTTATTTAAGAAATGACAAATATAGAACAAATTTTATCTGGCAAGCTAGAGATGGTATCAAAAGTGGATTTACAACTGATGGGCCAAGATAACAACTTAGAAAAAGATGTTTCATTGGATATATAAAAGAAACTGACTGAATTTAAACAGGCTCCAGCTGTTCTTCTGCCCCACTGATCTCCGACTCCAAAGGCAACTGATAACTGTCCCATCTCTGCCTCTGACACAGAGCCCTCATCACAGCCTTCCCCAGAGTCCAGGACTGGTCCATGTTCCTCCTCAACCTCCTCACTGTCCATTTCTGCCACCAGCTCCACTGGCCGCTGGTGGGCCACAACATAAGCTGTCATATCACTCATGCCTTTTTTTTTAATGAACAATAGGAAATATTAACTTGTCTTTGAAAGAAGACATAGAAGTAATATTATTGTGAAGAATCATTTCAGTATCTTTGAAAGTGAATAGGTATCATACATAAAAAAACTTGGATGAGTTCTTTTCTTTTCTTTTTTTTCAGAAAAAGAGGGTCAGTGGCATATGCTTCTCAGAAACCATGGTTGTTAAATGCTACTGTGGAAGAAAATATCACTTTTGAAAGCCCCTTCAATAAACAAAGGTAATGTATTTAAGAGCCATGTAAAAACTAATTATAGTCTTCATTATCATCCTGTCAGTAGCATTTTTACTGTTGCCGACAATGTTATTTTCCTAGCTACATGATGCAAATGTTGAGTTGTTGTATCAGTTCTCTCTTTTCCTGAAAAGTCTCTCAAATAATGTATTTTTCCAACCTGGAAAATTACTTATAAAATAAGTAAACAATGGGTTTGAGTACATTTCAGCACTAGGTACTTTTTTTTTTAAGTTATAATATGCCACATTTGCTTCTGACATCCTTCTTTAAGAAGTCATTTATTTATGTTTGCATTAATATTATGAGGCAATACAAGTCATACTCTCAGATTCTGCAGAAATAATATGGAATTACTATCAAATAATAATTCTACAGTGCCTTAGCACTCTTTACTAAATAAAAATTTAAACATACAACTCTCACAGTTCTTCATTATATCACCTTCTCCTAAGCCCTTCTTTTTCCCTTTTTGATGTTTATTTTTTTAGATTCTGCCATCACATTTTAGATCTTTTCAATTTATTTTGTAGTAATCTACACTTCTCAGTACCAATAAATGAATGTCGTGCTCTTGAGCTAAAGTGTTGACAGGCTTAAAGTTGCAAATAATAATTTAGATCCTGAAGCCCCTAAAGGCAGTTATAGATTATATCTCCAAGGAATACAGAAGCAAGGTACACTTCTTTTAGCTTCAAAATATTTGACTGTGAGCTATTAGTTAGGGTATAATTTATTTGCCTGAAACAGGTGGGATTTCCATCGGAAAAGTAAGTGCTTAGCAAGCATGCATTTTCCATTGTGTGACTTTCCAGCTGATTAATCTTCCTTTTAAGTACATGAAATATGCTGGTGAGGCAATCTCCACATGAATTGACAATTACTCTTTCTGTTTCCACAGGTATAAAGCAGTAATTGATGCTTGCTGTCTTCAGCCTGATATTGACATACTACCTCATGGAGACCAAACACAGATTGGAGAAAGGGTTAGTGGCTATATATAATTAGAAAACATTAAGCACCCAAATGTTATCACATGGTCTTAAATCTATAACTGGTGTTTGAGAGAATGGCTTTCTACAGTAAACTCAGTTTCAAATCCAAAGGATGAAAGTGTTATAGTTAATACCCAGTGTTACAGCTTTTCTTCTATCTGCCATGCCTCAATCAATATATCTGACACTGACTGAAATACTATATAGGGAGAGTATATTTATTAAACAAAGCATTTTTTCATTATTTGGAAAGTATTTATGAAAGTCATGTTAGAATAGTTCAATTGAAGTAAGAAGTAGAAAGGCACTTGTTAATAAACATGGAATATATTTCCTTACTGACTGAAGGTTGAAATAATAAAAAAAGAAACTTATACTGCCTTAGGTACCGATGACAATTCTCTCATACTCTAGGAGCTCACATATTCAATGTGTCATCTAACAGCAATAATCTAGATTTGTTATTCATTATTCATCTAGACATTTTGTTCATTGCTTCAGTAGATCTAATTTGTAGTTGATGTTCTTTCATGGACATGGTAGTATCAATAGAACATATAATAGCTAAAATGCAATATTAAAAGGTAAAGAAAAATATTAGAATGTTAAGAGACTGTCCAAGGAACAATAGAAGATATTGAGGCCAAGCTGTGCCATAGAGGTTGACCATTGATATGTTAATTGCAATGTTAATACATAGCATTGTCAAAGGACAGTTATGTGAACTATTGCATTTTAATTTGCATTGATTTATATAATTTCTAAGTCATGAACACTGTAATCCTAAATTGTTACTTCAATCTTACTTTTCCAGCTGTATCCTGGAAATAATTATTACTGACTGCAGTAGCAGCTAATAGGATGAATAATTGAATGATGAAGCACGTTGTATTTTAGAAATAATATATACACTATTCAGATATAATTAGCATGTTTTTTAGAATGAGTATGAAAATTCTGACTATCTTGATTAATAACTTTTTATACTTCTGACTGCTTTACCTTTTAAGCATACCTTGAAATGTCAGGTTTGGGAAAGCATAATTTGAATAATAATGTCTTTAAATTGTACAGGTTTCTAATTGAATTGTTTTATCTTTTCCCCAAGGGTATTAATTTATCTGGAGGTCAGCGCCAAAGGATCAGTGTAGCAAGAGCTCTTTACCAACAGACAAATGTGGTATTTCTGGTAGGTTTCTGTTACTAATTCTACCATCTAAACTGAAAAGGCTTTCCTTTCTCTATAAATGACATACTTCAACCTAAAAACCTAGCATTCCAAAATTCCTGGACTAACAACAACCAATTCTATCAAGAATTCATACTCTGGATCCACAAAGTCATTGGAATATTTTCCCCAGTATGATGCCAGTTCCTAACATCTGATGCATCTAAGACCACAGTGGACAGATGAATTGTAGAAATAATTCTCCGTTGCTGTTTGTTCCATCAGTTCTATTCACTATATAATAAACTAGAGCAGGGGTGTCAAACTCGATTACATTATAGACCAGATCATGAGGTATCACAAAGTTTTTTGGCTTTGCAGAGTCAGGGTGGGCATGTCCTGCGCGGGCCTGCAGGCCACCAGTTTGACAGGTCTGAACTAGACTTTGGATATCACAAATTATCACTCACAATTTGCTATAGTCATAAATTGTAATGTCCTCGCTCTGGGGGAAGGTGCTGTGACAGTGAAGGTGCACTTCTGTGGTCCCAGTAGATGGCAGTGTTTAAATGAAGTAACCCAGTGCTTGTAACCCTATCAGAATAGTCAGTTGCTAAGCAAGGGCTGTTTGTAACAGCATGAGTTCTGGTGCAGTATCCATGTTATGGATCCCTTCTATTAGACAAAGTCATCTAATGAGATCAAGGAAGCATTCCTCCTCTGTCATGGCACCTGCCCTATGGATCCCCATATGTCTAGAGATTTTACCCTGACTTTGCTGGCATTCCATAAGACTTTGTAAAGTCGAACATACAAACAAGCTAAATATACTACTAACATGGGCAGCATCCTGCCCACACGCTTTTATCTTTCTTGGTGACTTCAATCTACCTCATATTAACTGGACCCTTAACGAATGTACAACTGAACCCACACATGCAACCTTCTACAATGCAGTAAAAACTCTGGGACTAGAACAACTAATAACCAACAGGACTAGACTTAACAACTGCCTCAATCTCATCTTCTGCAATAATTTGAATTCAATTTACAGAATACAAATTAAAGAACCCTTTTCCAACAGTGACCACAACATGATTGACTTTTGTCTCAACTTACGTCCACACAAAAATCATCACAATGACGGAATCCCCAATTATACCTTCAAAAAAGGCAACTATGATCTTATAAACAACGATCCCTTATCCCTTGATTGGCAATTTCTATTCTCTGGATGCAATACTGTAGAAGACCATTACAACATATTTTTACTTGAAGTCAAAAGAGTTATCTAACTATATGTACCATTAACAACTCCCAAAACCAGAAAAAACAAATTACCCATAACAATAAGGAAGCTTCAATTCAAAAAGAAATAATTTTGTCGGAAAAACAAATCTGGTCACGTTGCCAACTTCAAAACCCAATACAAAAATTTATGCCACCAGATAAAAACTGAATGCACCAATTATCACATTAAACAAGAAGAAAACCTACACACCAATTCCACCCATGCTTTCTACAATTTTGTAAACAACAAATTAAAAGACTCAAGGTCCATCCCACCCCTGATAGGACCTAATGGTAAAGACTGCAACAACAACACTATTAAAGCCAACCCCTTTAACACATTCTTTGGCTCACTATTTGTAAACAACAATGGATCATGCCCAGTATTTCCTAGTCAAACCACAGACAACTACAATGATCTAATACATATCGATTTTACAGAAGAAAATGTTGAAAAAGCACTACGCAATCTAAAACCATCTCTATCTATTGGACCAGATGGAATATGTGCCTACTTCTTAAAAAACCTATCCATTGCCATAGCCGAACCTCTAAGCATAATCTTTGAAAAATCTTTCAGGACCAGCTCCTTGCCAAAACTATGGTCACAAGCCACAGTCATCCCCATCTTCAAAAAGGGAGACCCCAGCTTAGTTGAAAATTACAGACCAATCTCCTTATGCTGCATCACCTGTAAAGTCATGGAATCAATTATTAACCAATCCATCATCCTCCACTTATAAACAAACAAACAACTCTCTAATAAACAATTTGGTTTCAGGAAAAAACTATCATGTAATCTGCAACTCTTACACTGCAAAAACATATGGACTACACAACTCGATCAAGGCAAAGCAATAGACGCAATCTACATAGACTTTTGTAAAACCTTTGATTCAGTGGTACATGACAAACTACTCCTAAAACAAATCTTATGGTATCTCTGGACACCTGCATAACTGGATAGAAGCATTCCTGTCAAACAGACAACAAATGGTCAAAATTGGGAGCATCCTATTAAATTCTGTACCTGTCAACAGTGGTGTCCCCCAAGGCAGTGTTCTAGGACCAACTCTTTTCATACTCTACATAAATGACCTCTGTGATCATATTAAGAGCAACTGTGTTCTCTTTGCTGATGATGTAAAACTATTCAACACCACAGACAATACTGCTACCCTTCAAAAAGACCTTGACTATGTATCAGAATGGTCAAACAAATGGCAACTTCAAATCTCAACAAATAAATGCTTTGTCCTACATATTGGCGAAAAAAATTCAGAAAATAAAATACAGGCTGAATAGTCAAGACCTTGTTGTTGATCCAAACTCTGTCAAGGATCTTGGAGTACTCATCTCTAATTACCTAAGTGCTAGAGCCCACTGTAACTACATAGCCAAAAAGGCATTAAAGAGTTGTTAACCTAATCTTACGTAGCTTTTTCTCTGCTAATAGTACACTAATAAGTAGAGCATACAAAACATTTGCTAGACCAGTACTTGAATACAGCTCATCAGTCTGGAACCCACATTATGGATCTGATATTAACACAGTAGAGAAAGTCCAGAAATATTTCACAAGAAGAGTTCTCCACTCCTCTACTTGTTGCAGAATACCTTATGCCACCAGACTCGAAATTCTAGACTTAGAAAACCTAGAACTATGCTGCCTTTGGTCCGATCTAAGTATAGTATATAAAATCATATATTGCAATGTCCTACCTGTCAATGAATACTTCAGCTTCAACCATAATAATACAAGAGCAAACAATAGATACAAACTCAAGGTTAATCGCATCAAACTTGATTGCAGGAAATACGACTTCAGCAACAGAGTGGTCAATGTCTGGAATACTCTCCCTGACTGTGGTTTCTTCCCCAAACCTCAAAAACTTTAACCTTAGACTGTCTACTATTGGCCTCACCCCTTTCCTAAGAAGTCTGTAGGGGGCGTGCATAAGCACACCAATGTGCCTACTGTCCCTGTCCTATTGTTTTTTTGATTTTTTTTTTATTTTTCTTATATGTATCCATGTATTCATAACTATGTTTTTACTTATACCTATGATCTTGTAAGCAATTGACAAAAATAAATAAAAAATAAACAATTTCTTCCTGAGTATTGGGATACCTTGTTGGTTTTGCTTTGATATTTTTTGAATGACTCAAAGCCCATTGGGTAGTGTTTTTTAATTGGCTTTAAGTTCTTTTCCTATTTTGGTTTCTGTTTCCATTGATCGTTAATTGTACAGTCGTGTGCTAAGTGGGTGTCCATATTAATTATTGTAGTTTAAGAGCAGACAATGTGTAAAGCACAAAGCTGGTTACTACAAGCACTATATACAACAAATAGTCCTTGCATGGGTTCTTTTATGCTTCTGCCATTTGAGCCCTTTCTGTCTAAACTGAGTTTTATTAACTTTCCCAACTAGGCCAGCTTTGAAATCTGGCTTTTGCAGCTCAAAGCCTTAACTCACTGCTTCTGAACCCTTAGTGTTAATGTTACATGTACACAGTCCAATGATGACAGAGCCCTTTCCCCAAAGGCAATAATGGCATAGTCAAACAAAGTGTTGCCAAAATTGGCTAGTTCCAGTGCCTAAATCCCATCACAACCCATTTTGTCAGCAAGCACTGATTTTAACTCTCTTAGAATATTTAAAAAGCAGAACAACTATAGTGCAGTAGTATTGAATATCTTTAGGTGGATAATGTCTTTGTTTGTTTGTTTGTTTGTTTGTTTAGGATGATCCATTTTCAGCATTAGATATTCACTTGAGTGATCATCTCATGCAAGAAGGAATTCTGAATTTGCTAAGAGCAGATAAAAGAACCATTGTTTTGGTTACCCACAAACTACAGTATCTGCCCCATGCTGACTGGGTAATGAAACTTCTTTATACTGATTTGTTAATTTTAATATGTTCATAAATATTCAAAATTGTGTGTGGGTATGATTCAGCAAGTACTTTTAAATTGTAAAAGTACTATTAAGTACTTTAAATTGTTCTGATTTGCGGGAGGGAATGAAGGCAATGAAGTCAGTAAATTGTGTCCCTGCTACATAAGGGTGTTTAACTTTGGTTTTTATGCCTCCATCTGCCCTTAGTGATTTGTTATATCATTGCAGCCCTCATAGCTTTGTAACTTGGAATTGTTACAGTTCCTGGAAATCTTACCCCAGATAATGTCATAAGACTCTCAGGGCAATTCATGCTTTATTTATTAGTCTCTGCTAAATAATGCAACCAATTATAAACAGCAAAATACATATCTCATTTGCATATTTGCATGTTTAGGACCATATTTATTTGCATTAAACAGTGAAGTATGATTTTGAAAAGAGTAGGTTTTCATTTCCCTATCTCTTCCATTACATTTAAATTATTTTTGGAAATTTATATCTATTTATACTCTAACTTTTAGGGTACTACCTTTTTGTTATGGTGATAATAAGAGAGAAAGAATATAATAAAAATTAAAGCTAAGCTTATAATTATTTAGAAAAAGCACATGTTAAAGTATTGCAGGCAAACTCTGCTAACAGCCTGAAGTACACTCTTAATGGGCTCAAGATTGAGTCAGCTTTCCATCCTTCTGAGGTCGGTAAAATGAGGACCCAGATCGTTGGGGGCATTATACTGACATTGTAAACTGCACAGAGTGCTGTAAAGCATTATGGAGGAGAGGGGTCTAGGTGCCATTGCTATTGCTATTTATGTCTATCTCAACCCCAAACTATGCAAAAGCATAATTAAAATAAATAAATGAGAGCATCATTAAATTACAATGTATTTCAGAAAAGCTCCATTAAAACTGTTAAACAGAATCAATTTGAGACAGCTTCGAGGTCGCCTAAAGTCTTTGAAGAGAAAAAACTGACCACATATCTTGGAGAAATTTTGGTTTCAGTATACAATTCATTGATTGAAAATGAATTATATGAAAACACTCACAAACATTTAATTGTGAGCCACTGCAATCTCCCCAAATCCAATTAATTTTGCTAAAAGCAAAAAAATCTTTCCAATAGATCCCACAGTAGTAGCAAGGAGGATCAGAACAATGTCACAGTATTACAGAATTGTGATGCAGGCCTCATAATGTTGTAGATGTGTCCCAAATCATATATATATCCAAGAAAGGCAGAGCTTGTAATGCAAAGTGCATCATTTACAAGATCTACAACCCCAATGGACTTTTCTATTTCTTTTGTAGTTAAACCACTTATCAAATCAAATCTTTATTAAGATCATTGACCAGCATGTTAAAGCACTTAAGCTTCCACTTGTAATGCATTTTTGATGGCTGAACACAAACAAGTGTAAAGACTTCTTACCATGATTTATGGTTCAACTCAGTTGCCCTGCTAAGTATCTAATGGAAAGGAAAAGCAAGAGGAAGGATGTTGTAAAATACTTAGGGTTATATTAATCTGTTGTTTTCTAAAATCCATATGTGTATTCCAAACTACAAGTGTTAAATATGAATCAGATGACCGGAGTTGACTTGAAAGTTATACACATAATCAATATTTGCCTTACCTTAGGAGTACAAGCTTGCGTTGCTACGTTACCTTATAATGCAGCAGTTTCATCATAGTTTAGTCAAGATGCAATAATCCTTTGTTTCCTCTTGTGAAATTTCCCCAAAATTTTTAAGAACGCTCACTTTAAATAGGTGCAATTTTTAAAAAATATCTATCCTGATTAGTTATTAGGATATTCTTTAGCTTGATTTTTTTTTTAGTTGCAGAGAATATACTATAATTGGTTAGGCATTTTGAGAGTTTGAGCTATAATGTTCTAGATGTGAAATTGAGAAAGACTGATATAGATGAACTAAGTATACAGAATACCATCTTTCTGCTCCTATTTCTTATGGAAGAATTAAATTTTAATTAAATCCCCATTATAACAAAGGCAGCTATTAATGGATAATGTAAAAAAGAAAACATTTTTGCAATGAATAAAAGGTTGATTTTTCCAGATTATTGCAATGAAGGATGGTACCATTCAACGAGAAGGCACACTGAAGGATATCCAGAAATCTGAATCTGAGCTCTTTGAACATTGGAAAACACTAATGAATCGCCAGGATCAAGAGTTAGAAAAGGCCTGTTCTGTTTTGCTTTTCTTAATCTCGGTAGTGATAGGCAAAAATGTTTATCCTAGTATTTTAACATAATTAGATATTAATATTTTAAACAATTATGTTGCATTGGAAGATTTGTGCAGCTACTATTTATACAGTGAAATTTATTAACTCCTGTAGTTTAAATTGTTATTTTAGTGTGCTCTAATCTATCTTGGGAAAATATTTAAAACTGCATAGGGTTTCATTGTCATGAGGTAATTATCTTGCTGGTTGAGAATTCTGAGAATTGAAATCTAAAACATCTAGAATGTACCAGTTCAGGAAAGATATCCTATGTGAATTAAACATTTATAATTTTAAAACACAAAGCAGTACTTGAAGTTAAAAGGAAAATATTAAAACAAAGTGACTCAAATTAAAGGATATTCTTGCATAACAAAATGGTTTATTTAAAAAACCCTCCATGTAAAGAATAATGATGAACAAGTTTTAATTGTGGTGATATTTGAATGGTCATTTTTAAAAATGAAACTTAGTAGTCAGAAATCATATATATTCAGCTTTCTTCGGGTATTTTCCCACATCATTATAGTTGTGCTTTTAAAGTTGTAGCAATGTTTCGGCAGAATCTCATCTGCCATCATCAGGCTTCTGTATTGTGTTCGTCTGTGAGTCAGACTTTTACAGTGGTTTCAGATTTAAATTTGGGGCCAGCCTACTGCTGTGCCGGAATGGTTTTTTCTTTGTCCTGATTGGTTGGGAGTCTTGGTCTGTGTTTATTCGTCTTGGAGTTTGCTGTGTTCTGCTTGATTGGTGTTTCTAATATCTTCTGTCTGTTTTGTGGCTTTTTTTGTGTGTTTTGATTGGCTGGCAACATTGTGTTCCTGTATTGGAGGCTTTTAGTGCAGCTTGGCTCCGAGTAAATGGATGGCTATCATTTGTTAGGAAGCTAGGTTTCATCTGGGTGCCTGGTTGGGGTGTGTTTGAGCTGGAGGTACCAGGGGGGATCTGTTTGTGCCCAGGTGTTTGCCTGGCTAGTGGTGTGGAGATTTTTTTGTTTGTGAGTTCAGGCTTCTAAATAATTGACAGTCTGGTGGAATCATCTCTTCTATTCATGCTTTCAGGTCTTTTTTCAATCTCTATGGCTTCTCTGATAATTCTGTGGCTGGGTTGTCTAAAATCCTAGCCACTATAGAAAGCCAAAACCCTAGCCACTATAGAAAACTGGGTAATATACAGAAGCCTGATGATGGCAGATGAGATTCTGCCGAAACGTTGCTACAACTTTAAAAGCACAACTATAATGACGTGGGAAAATACCCAAACAAAGATGAATACCATACATATAAATACCCATGAAAACTTAAGAAAACAAATATATATATATTTGTTTTCTGAGGTTCTCATGGGTATTTGTATGTGGATCTTTGGTTATTCGGGTTTTCTCCCGCGTAAGATTGGAAGTATCTAGGCAACATTTCGATGAAGTCTCATTCATCATCTTCAGGCTTGTGTCTTCGGCTCTGTGCTTCTCAGAGTGAATGAGAAAACAAATATATATATATCATCAAAACGTTGCCAAGATACTTCCAATCTTACGCGGTAGAAAACCCGAATACACACACACACACACACACACACACACATATATATTACCAGTTCCACTTAGGATACTTCTGAAACTTATCTAGTGTGAATCTTTTCTGTTGAAACACAGTATACAAAATTGTAACTCAGCCATAAAGTTTCAGAAGATTGGAATGGTTCAGTTTACATGTGATTCCATATGCAACTTATCTCCCAAAGTTTCAATCTTGTCCATCACCTTTGAACTTGGTAACATAAGAGTAAGGATATTCCAAACCAGCTTCTGAAACTCATACAATAGTTTGATTTCTTAATTCATGTTAATGGTTAAGCCATTATAATATCATAACATTATATTTTCATTAGGCTCAAATGATAGATGGAATATATGTCCTGGGAGTCCCTTAATTGAATTAAAAATGCATTGCCTCTAAATGTATTTGGCCCATTTAATTTTTAATATCCAAACAATTTTGAAATATAATTATTTGACAGAAAAATATATAAAAAACAATTGTGGTACTCAAATTATCTTGTTTTTCCTACTTTTTAGGAGACTCTAATTGAAAGAAAAACTGTATTAGATAAGAAGAATATTAAAAATATAGTGCATTCTCAAGAAGTCCTACTCCAGGATGAAGAAGAGGATGATGGTAAATTCATTTTACAAAAATATTTGTTTTCATTAACATCAGTTACTGTTTGTCAGTATTTAGATGATAGGCAATCAGAAAATTTTCTTACAACTCATTACTATTGTTCCTGTCAATTTATAGAAGAGATGCCTGAAAGTGATGATGATGATGACAATTTGTCTTCTGTCCTTCATCGAAGAACAGAGATGTCATGGAAAGCATGTGGAAAGTATCTCAGCTCAGCAGGACTTCTCTTCTTGCCTCTGTTGATCTTTTCTCAACTTCTAAAACATTCAGTCATGGTGTCCATTGACTATTGGCTAGCCTTGTGGACATCTGATGCTATTTCTTCTGAGACTGGGAAAAACTGCTCTTTTTGTCAGGTATTTGTAGTTCAAAACTCCCCTTTCCATGACTGTTCTTCCCATCAACTTTTATTATAACTTCTTATAGCATGACTTCAACAGGATGAATTTTCTTCCTCTATTCCACCAACTAGATACACTTAGTCTGGTGCTATTATATCTTAGTCACCAAGCTTGGTTAACTTAGCTAGTTAACCAAGCTAAACTTGGTTAATACTTGGAGGGCGGGCTATTAAAAATACCACAATTTGTAGGACAGACTGGAAAGAAAGAAAAAAATGATGTCAATTCAAAACCATCTGGATATAGTTGCCAAAAAAGCATGGATATATCAGTGAAGTCATAAGATCTTAAAACTTTTTCCATTTTATTAAGAATGATAAAACATATTTTTAATCTCAGACCATATCCAGTGCTTTATGAAAATTGAGCCCCAAATACTGATTACTTTTTTGCACAATAGTCAAGAAAACATGAACTCGGCTGGAAATGATTATCTTGGTCTGACCATATTGAAATAAATCTGTCACAGAATAACTAATTTTATAGTTTTGCAATAGTTTTTTTGTCTCCTTCCTTTTTATAGGAATCCAAGTTTAGCCATTTTTCCTATTCAAAGATCTTCAGCATTCTCTGTTGTGTTGGGATTATATTATGCCTTGTAACATCCATAGCAGTAGAATGGACTGGCTTAAAAGTTGCCAAGAAGCTTCACTGCAGTCTGCTGAATAAAGTTATTCTGGCCCCAATGAGGTATTGTATTATACAAAACAAGAAAACAGAATGCTATCTTAATAAAGTTATGTGCAATCTTTAAATGACTCATGATGTTCAATTGTGTCCTAAATAATTATTAATTATTTAGTTGCACCTTTGCGCATCCTGTAGAATTGTGTTAGGAAAGTACATTTTCCTGTCTCAATGGTCTCATTAAACAAACAATGACATGGGGGAGACCTTATCACTAATGATCTCATAATTTAATGCACATGGGGGAGACCTTATCACTAATGATCTCATAATTTAGTGCACCCTGTTTATATGCTCCTTATTTACCACTTAATCTAATATCATGTTAATGTAATCAAATTAATGTAATCAGCATAATCAAATAGTCTGTAATTTTAATCCAGCACAACATGTTTTACGAATCTTAGTCTATTCTTTTTTCTTTTAATATTTTTCTTCAAGGAATTGAATGGAAACCATTCCAATTGTATATATGGAGATTGGAAGCAAATTTAATAAATAAAATTTAAAAGAGAGAGATTTTTTTCACCAGTATATTATATATATTTGTGTGTGTGTATGTGTGTGTGTATACATACACACATGCATACACAAATATATACACATACAGTACATATATTCCTTGTTATGTTCAAGAAGAAACATAATGGGGCAATAAAGTAGTATTTGTGAATGTTAAAATTAGAAATATATTCCAAATCCTATATTTTACTGTATAATATGGTATGTTATGAAGTTCCATTATTAGATAGTCCACATGCTGGTTATACCATCATAATGTAAGCATTGAAGAGAAGCCTATCGCCATGTCCTTACAGAATTTATGGTGTTTAGAAGCTTGGATGATCTGACTTCATTGAAAGTTAGCATGACAGAAGGGTAACCAAAGCTGAGTCATATAACTCCTGCTTTCTAACTCTGTTTTCCTGTGCAGGGCAACAAAAGAAGATCTAGCTGATCAGCTGGACTTGGGAGGCAGAGAATAGATGGGATAGAATAATTTTAAAAGACCTAGTCAAGAAAGTCTGAAATACATACAAATCAGTTTTTAATCTTCAATATCGTTCTGCTTTTATGCTCTATTACAGATTTTTTGAAACAACACCCCTGGGAAGTATTTTGAACAGATTTTCAGCAGATTGTAACACTATTGATCAGGTACTTAAGAGACAATGGATTCTGATTTCTGTACTGAGTTTCAATACAAAAAAAATAGCAATAATTAGAATGAATGCTACACTCAAATCATATTAGGACCATATAAATAACATTCATGTGAAGTAATATCACATGTATACTATCATTTCACAGTCAAAACATGGATATGTAACATTTCCATGAGGACATCTTCAATTTTTATTCTTAAAATTAAAACCCAACAGTATCATAATATTCAGAAATCAATCCTGCTGAATGTCGTGGATCTTGTTTCTAAGTAAACATGTTTAGAGGTTGTTGTAAATAGTGCAGAACATTCCTAAGTGAAGTCACAGACGTAAATAAAATGGCAACTCTTTCACTGTTTCCAAATCTGTAGCTGGTTAAACATAAGCACAGAGTTTTTGGTTGACTTGCCTTTGGTTACATTGCACATTAGTTTTTATGCCATCAGGTCAGTGGTGGGGTTCAAAATTTTTTACTGCCGGTTCTGTGGGCGTGGCTTGGTGGGCATGGCAGGGGAAGGATACTGTAAAATCTTCAGTCAGAGGTGGCATTTGCCAGTTCTCCAAACTACTGAAAATTTCCACTACCAGTTCTCCAGAACTGGTCAGAACCTGCTGAATACCACCTCTGTATCAGGTATTCCAGGGACTGGCAAGAGATCCTCCTTTGATTTTTATGACAAATGAATATGCATTGAATGCAGTGGGTCAAAGATTGCCTCTTGCATCTCATTATAGCATTTCCAGTTTTTTGCTGTCATTGAGAACCCATTTGTCTTCTGGCTCCAAAGCAGTCTCTCTACTATTGAAGGAGGACTTTTGAATATGGACCAATAAAATTGCTTCATCCCTAGATTATCTACTTATAGCCTGGCTCTTAGGCAAAATATGCTTATTCTGCAATGGAGTCATGGCTGTTTAAAATTTAATTCACCTAATCAGACATTACTTATTTGAATAGTTGGTATTGAGCTCAAGGAACTATCTCCCCAAATATCTCCCAAGCAGGCTTCCTATCCTTCACCTTTGCTATTAAATTTTCCAGCCAGCATGGCAGGAGCTCTATGAGGTGATTTCCATCCTCTGAAATCCACTGAGAAAAATATCTAATCTGTACTTATGAACAGAGAACAGGATGAATCTGTATCATGCAAGGCTTGCTCAGTAGTGCTAATAGTTTAATATATAAACAGATGAACAATCTCTGAAAGCAGCAGTACATCATACAGATGTAATAACACATAATGCACAACACATACAGTATTTAAATCATTTTTCCCATTCCCTTGGTAAAAAACTGTTTCTGCATATAAACTCAAATAGCTGTGGTGGTTTTTATCCCCCTCTGACTGTTTGATCCCTCCTCCTGGATTAGTCTCCAATCTACTTCTCTTTTCATCTCTTCTAGCTGAAAACCTCTCCCAGCCAATTCACTTATGACACTGCCCTCCCTCCCCGCCTCTCTCTCCCTTGGCTGAGCTGCCTGGGGATATTTCTGAATCCTTTGTCCCTCTCTCTTGTTAGCTACAGAATAAAATTTGAGGAGGGGGGAAAAGCTGAAGGAAAAAAACCTTATGATTTTATCTCTTGATCATTCAGTAGATCTTTCTTCCATAACATTATATCTTTGGGTCTTAATATCTTTAAATGTAAATTAATTTAATGTTTAAATTTAACAAAATTAAAAGATGTAATCACATTTAAATTTATCTCGTAGGCTACTGCTTTCTAGCTAGCTCAACCTCCCCTTTCCCCTCTTTTTCTTTGCCCATGTCTCCAATGTCTTCTGCTTGTCTTCTTCCTCCCCTGTGCAGGTGTGTGTATCCCTGGTCTCTGGTTGTACCCATAGCTCCACACCTAACTTCCACACCTCCATTTATTGCCTCTCTACTCGTTAGGGTAATCCACCTCCTCCTAGAAGTCTTCAGTTCTGATTTCCTTCCTAATTCTAAGCTATTTCATCTTTTCCTTGCTCTCATTTCTCACCTGACTTCTTCCAGACCTTTGCACCAGATCCTTAGCGCTCATGATAACTCTCTTAATTCTTAATGTAAAATCTTGTCTTTTTGAACCAGATTCATTTATTTCCAAAATCTACTGCAACCCAACAGGTAAAAAAATTTCAATAGAACATATTTCAAATCAAATATTCAAAGTGTTTGTTAATTCCTTTTGAACTAGAGAAGATCAAACAGAGCGGCTGATTTCAAAGACTTAATTCAAGCACATCACGGGTAACGTTTATTTTTTATTTTTTGTATGTGCCTTTCTGTTTAGCATATCCCTGCCACCCTGGAGTGCCTGAGTCGTTCTACCTTGCTATGTTTATCAGCTCTTGCAGTGATTTCATATGTAACACCTATGTCTGTGATAGCTCTCGTACCTCTCGCCATCATATGTTATTTCATCCAGAAATATTTTAGAGTTGCATCAAGGTAAGAATTCCAAAATATATGGGAAGAATGTATCTCTTTATATAAAGCTATTAAGCGTGTGTGTGTGAGAGAGAGGGGGGGGAGGGAGCGAGAGAGAGAGAGAGAGAGAAAATCCTTCTGGAAACAGAAATGAAAAAAATCACAACTAATCACTTTTGAGCTCATGAATATTCCATTCAGAATAATACCCTCTTGGGACCATATATCTTATTTTACAATTTTAACAGGGTCTCATTGTAGAATTACATTTCTGGGTGACCGAGTTAGATATATTTTATGTTTGCTTGCAAAATAGAATAAAACGCTTCTTGAATTTCAAGTATTACAGGGAAAAATGGATGTTCTCACATATTTCTCACAAATTAATTTGTGTTTCTCTAGGGATCTGCAGCAATTGGATGACAGTACACAGCTTCCATTACTTTCTCACTTTTCAGAGACAGTGGAAGGACTAACAACTATACGAGCATTCAGGTATTTTTTAAAACTCTGTGTTCTTCTAAAATTGCAAGAAATACACTGGTTGTGTCCAGATTTTAGTGACTGGCATAAATTCTTGCCATCATAGAACCAACTGGCTTAAGCAATGTGAGTAATAATGCAAGATTAAACTCCTGTTAGATTTAAGCCATTAGTTCAGCAGTTAACCTGAAACTTTAAACATAACATAAGAATATTCTCAAACTTGCTGAGAGGTTAATCTTTTGGTATGTAGAACAAAGTATTAGCTTTGAATAATTCTCTGAGATAAAACTTTCTCCTTTTTTATTAAAGTACAATTCCATTACATGTTAAAATAGCCAAAACTTGAATTATAAATTGTAGATCATTTAGCACGGCACACACTGCTTCTAATACAGATAGTCCTTGCTTACCAACTGACTTCTTTAAGGACTATCAGAGTTAAAATGGTGTTTAAAAATAGCTTTGTAACCAGCCCTCACATTTGCAATCATTTTGTGATCACCCTTCAGGTATTTCACAACTGGCATACATTTATGACCATTGCAGTGCCCCAGAGTCACATAATCACCATTGTATACTTTTAAAACTAGCTTGTGACAAGCAGAAATGATCAAGAATATAGAAGTAAAATTACAATTTGCAATAAGTGCTGTTTTGCTTAAGAATTATGGCAATTCACTTAATGACTGAATGGGAAGTGGTTTCATAAATCCATTGTGGGTCACATGTCCGTCCACTTAGCAATGGAATTGCTACTCCCAGTTGTGGTTACCATGTAAGCACTAACTATAATTTTTATGGATACCAAGAACAGAGTTAAGAAAAAATGTCAGTTGCTTCTATCTCACCCAGCAGGGTATGGACCAGTAATGGTCCATCAATTGGGTGGGGGAATCAGAAACTACACAATATGCCTCCAATAGAAAATTCCAGTTTCCACTAGTGTAGCATCCTATGTCCTACATGTAGCATCCGTAATTATTTAGCATCTTCCTTCTGGAACTCCCATTGTTTCATTAACCTGAGACAACATTTTTCTTGGGAAAACATTTTCTTTCTTTATGTTGAGTCATTAATATTTTCATTCACATTAAATTGCATAGATGATGCTTCCTGTTTCTGCCATCGAACGGATGGTGAAATGTATGTTGTATACTTCAATTTAAAATTTAGGCACTGGAACAGCGGTCCCCAACTTTTCTGACTCCGTAGACCGGCACTGGTGGTGGCAGCTAGTGGGTGGGGGAGGAGATCGTTTTGCACTTTAATCTTATCCTATGTGCAAAAAAAGCTTCACATGCTCGGCCACTGCTTGCGTGGCCCAGTTCCCAACAGGGTGTGGGCCAGTAATGGTCCATCAGTTGGGTGGGGGAGAATCAGAAACTACACAATATGCCTCCAATAGAAAATTCCAGTTTCCACTAGTGTAGCATCCTATGTCCTACATGTAGCATCCGTAATTATGCTAATGTGCACTGAGTCACCATAGCCTGCAAACTATTTTCAGTTTTATGAACTCCTTGAGTAGCGACATCAAAATTAGTTCTATATTTATGTTTTAATTACTATAATTATCATACATTTGTTAGGCTGTTGGAAATTTTTTCCTGCTAATTAGCATTTTCCTGCTAATTAGCATTTTTTTTACATTTATATGTTGACAAGCAAATTAGACCTACTGTTCCATTATATTTTTTAAATTGTTGATTACTTTCTCTTTTTAATTTCTAGTTTTCCCCTTATGGGAAGACGAGAAAAATTCCCTAACCAATAATGAAATTCTCTATGCAGCTTTGCTAGGGCAAGTCATTTCCCTCATGCTACCTCCTTTATGATATCATTGGGTTAAAATGTCCTCTCCAGATTTCAGATTTTTTGCCTAAAATAATTGCTGGCAAGGCAAACTCTTGTGAATTGAATTCAAATTAGCTGATACACCTCTAACCCAAATTCAACTAGACGTTTATCAGTTCCTGTATTTTATTTACCATCAAACCTCTGTGGGGAACTCAGCTATATTTAGATACTCTTTTCAGCTGCCTTATGTGCTTGTAGAAGTGACATTTGAAGTTTGGATTCTAATCACTAAGCAAAGAACTCAGTTCTTGAGTTTCTAAAATTAGCTCAGTAGTAAAAACAAGTTAAAAAGTTAGTTAGCACCTCTTTGCTTTATTTAACCTAATGCTAACAGTTTCAGATTTTGATAGCTGCACAGTTTTCAAATATAGGCTAATAAGTCACCAACTCTGCATGCTATTACCAGACCCCCCCCACACCTCTTTCCTTTTCTCTCCATATAAATGTAGTGTAGCTGCAGCATAAACCCAGCAATAATTTATTTATGATGAAATGAATAGAGAGTAGAAGAAAAATATGAAACAAATAATTATTTTACGTAGTGTGTCCTATTTTCAAGATTCAATACTTTCACCACAAGAGACTTAAAATACCACAACTGTTATAATAACCACTGTGTTCATCTATCTTTTTTATATGCATATAAAGGTATGAATCCCGGTTTAAGCAGAAGCTTCTTGAATATACGGATTCTAACAACATCGCTTCCCTTTTCCTTACAGCTGCCAATCGTTGGCTGGAAGTTCGTATGGCAAGTACTTTACTCTTGTGTAAATGCCCCCTGCCCAAATCTTTTCTTTTTTTTTACACAAAATTAGTCATTCTTATTATCTTATTTAAGATTGCCAATTGATTTTAAATGGGATGCTCATGTTTTAGCAATTGCACCCACCAGTTTTCAGAAGTTAAAGGTTATTTCATTATTGTTTTTTTTAGCCAGGAAATTCTTAGCTGATTGAATTTATTAAATTAAAGAAAGAAAAATCTGACAAGATTAAACTCTTCCTATGAAAAAAAGAAAAAAAATATGTTTACATATCATTTCTGTAAGTTCTTAATTTAATTCTGAACTCAGTGGGGAAATGTTTACTAATATTATTTTGCATATTTAATCAGAAAACAGACATTTTGTTCAAATCCTTATTCAACCACAAGTGTTATTGGGTTAACTTCTTCAGTTGTTCTCTAGCCTGTCTTAACTCAGCAGTTGTGGCAAAATAAAATAAATAGGAAAAGAACTGGGTTCCCTACTTATAACTTCTTGTGGAAGGGCTAAATAAAAATGTGATGAAGAATAAGAACCATAGTACTTTCTTGGATGTTGGCATCACTCACACATTTCTTATATTTTTAGGAATATATTGGAGCATGTGTGGTGCTTATCGCAGCTGTTACATCTATTACCAGTGCTCAAAGCAATAAACTCTCTTCAGGACTTGTAGGTTTAGGATTAACTTATGCTCTGATGGTAAGTGAATTAAAGAAAAGATATTCTTTCCATTCAAAGGGATGCAATGTGTATTTTCTCCCAAAATGTAGTAAATTGCATGCTGAATTAACTTAAGTAAATCGATTTGGTGAACAATGCAATACGTTTGCAATCATTTTATTCATACGAACAGCCTTATTGCTGTATGGAAGAACTACAAAATATTCAGACTCTTGCATCAGGAGAATCTTCCTTTTGGGAACAGATAATTGTGGTGCATAGTTTTCAAAGCATCTTCTATTTACATGCGCACTGCAAATACTAATCTTATTTAGGTATTGTTTTTAGGTGTCTAATTACCTAAACTGGATGGTTCGCAACCTGGCTGATATGGAGCTTCAACTGGGAGCTGTGAAAAGACTCAATACCCTTATAAAAACAGAGGCTGAAAATTATGAAGGGCTGCTTTGTGAGTATATTGTATGATTTACAGAAGAACCTGTTTAGTTATATTTAATAAAGCGCTGGATTCTTTTAAAAAATTGTGTTTGCTTCCAATGGTTAATATATACATATACACAAGCAAACAGATGTGGGCTATTTTCTTTTTGGATTTAGCTCCAGCGCAGATTCCTCAGAACTGGCCTGATCAGGGGGAGATTCAAATACAGAATCTGAGTGTCCGCTATGATAGTACTCTGAAGCCTGTGCTAAAACATGTCAATGCCCATATCTCTCCAGGACAAAAGGTAATATAAATATTTATCTTGTACACTAATCATATGACAATTAAACTTAATTTAAATAAAACTACATGCAGCAGACGAAACCAGGCAATTATTCCAGAAACATATTCCTTAGATTAGAGCTGTGAATATAAAAATAATGCCTTTTCACCCCATGAGTGATCTCGTTCTTCCTCAGTCTGGGTTCTCTACTAGAAACCCGGGAGTTTGAGGATTGAGGGGAGTATCTTAGTTGTTTCTAGCCCTGCACTCTTCTGGACAGAGCTCGGATGTTATTCCTGGGATCTATTGGAGCCATTCTCCCAGCTTAAGAGTAACAGCCCTGAGTACTCTTACTACTATTGGGACCACTTTGGCTTTTACTCTCTCATTCCTCTTTCAGGTCATTGTACTTGTCCATCTCCACATTCTCCTTTATTCTGATGTTGCTGTCACTTGGCACTGCTACGTGTAACACCACAGCTTTCTTCTACCACAATGTCTGGTTGATGGCCAGTACCTGCTAGGCATCTGGATCTGGAAGTCCCACAGGGGAGAGAGGGAGGGAGATATATATATATATATATATATATATATATATATATATAATTTTGCCCCTTGAGTTAATTTTGATTCCTGGCAAATGCCTGGATTAGTGCCTACAATTTTCTTGGCAACATCCTTCAGTACTTGCCTCCTTCTCAGGATTGAGAGTGAGTGAGTGGCTCAAACTCACCCACTTGGCTTCACGTTCAAAACAAAAATAGAATTCATAGTCTTTTTCTAGCCTGGTGCCTTAAGCCTTCAAAATGGCTCTTATTAATGTTATAATAATATTATAAAGTAATCCTACATAGATGACAATGTATAGTTATCTGAAAGTAATGAACTACACTGAACATAATGGAAGTAACTGCTGAATTTTATATAGGATAGCCCTCCTATTAAAAATGATTCTGAGATGATATTGCTCTGATGAATGTATTTTCTGTTGTATATCTTTGGTATTCTTACTTGGATGTAAGCCCTAGTAAGTTAAGCTACATAATTAGTTTTAGGTAAATATGCATAGATTTATAGTCCCACAACATATAGCACCCAAGACTTCATATACTGTTTTAAGAAAAACCTTTGTTTTTCATTTAAGATTTTTCATTCAAGTTTTTATTTTTCCAATGCATCAGTTAAAATCAATCTTTCCCTTTTTTAAAACCTTTCAAAGCATTCATTAACTTTTTTTTAAAAAAAATCACATGATATGCCATTTATATTTTGTTCTTAAATTTTAAATATATTGTGATCACAATTTGGGATGATATCTCATGCAATAGATTTTTTTTGTTCCTCTCCTGGACCAGCTCTCCAAATTTGTAAAGCAGGACTTGGGTCATTCTGATCATGGACAGATAACATTGTATATAATCTCCCAATTTTTGTCTCAGGAAATTATGAAATTAAAAGAGAAATACTGAAGTGATATTTATTAATTAATAATATGAAAAGGATCCATGATATGTATAAGTGCACTTTCTGTGTAGTAGTATTTCTAAGTGCAAAGTCATTTTTAATAACTTCTCATCTTCACAAGAATCTAACCTGCCACTGACAAACTGTGTTTCTACTGTGTACTTTTAATACTAACCCCTATATCATTCCTAACTCAGATATTTTATTTATTTTTTATTTTTGTTTTCAGATTGGAATATGTGGCAGAACAGGCAGTGGGAAGTCATCCTTTTCTCTAGCCTTTTTTAGGATGGTTGATGCCTTTGAAGGTAAATCTGTACTGATGAAGTAAACACTTCCCTTTTTGTTTTATTTATGGTTGGTTTTCTTTTATAACAAAGGTTCCATCTATCTTTTGTCCATTTTTCTTCCACCAACCCCAATATCTCAAGAAGACATAAATATATATTTTGCTCTTTTTGCTTCCCTCAAGCCCCCCAAATTAGCAAAGGATTATCTAATTTTGATTTCTAAAGTTTTTTAAAAGTGGCAATATAACATTCCTGCCCATTTCATTGGAATAATGGGAGTGGAAGGGACCGCCCAATCCACTTGGATAAATTTTTGTCCAGCCTCTGTTTAAAGTCATCCAGTAAAGAAAAGGTCATCTACTTTCCTAACATTCAGTAGGACTTTTCGTATCTGAATGTAAGATCCACTATCCTTGGCATGCATGCAGAGATGATAAGAAAATTCTCTCACTCTACTTCTTTGTTATGCTCTTCAGGTTCTTGAAAAGAGCTATCACATCTCCCCATCATCTCTTTTCAGGGTTTAGTAAGTATCCCTCAGCCTCTGTTCATAAGACAAAGTTCCCTCCTCAGCCTCCTTATTCTGTTCTACATCTGATTCAGATTTCAGTATTTCATGGACTTGATAACTTGAGGTGGGGCCCTCACCAATGCAGAACAGAGTGGAAAGAAATCTTCCTGTAGTTTGGAAACTACTTCTATTCATGCAGAATAACATTGCATTTTTCTTTGTAGCTGGTATGTTACTCACATTACATCAGCATATGATCAACTACAATTCTAAATTATTTTTAAAGTATTATTTCCAAGCCAAATATCCCCTATTCTATACTATGCACTAGTTACTTTCCCGAAGTGAAGAAATTTCCATTTGTCTCCACTAAATCTCAAATTATTTCATATACTTCTTTAACTTATTGACATTATAAGAGAGAATTCTGTTTCTTTTATATAGAACAGGGGTCCCTAGTACTGGTCCACAGTATGCCAGCTATCAGGCCGCATAAACAAGTGAAGCCCCATCCGCGTGATGTAAGCAACACGCAAAACCACGCCCTCTCCTGCCCACAGAAAAGCCTATCTCCATGGAACTGGTCCCTGGTGCCCCAAAAGTTTGGGAGCCACTGATATAAAATATATAATAATTATAATATTAGCTACTTCACCAGCAAATCTGGAAGCATTCAAAAATTTTATTTTAGGTATGTCAAACATCTAATATCTAACTATTTTGCTAATCGGAATGTCATAGGGTTAGGTATTTAAAGTTGAACTGCTTTGCAATCTGCTCTAGAATTTAGAATCTCCCAGGTTTTTTGTATCATACTGATTGGTCTGTACTTCCCTGGCACTTGCTTTTTCCTTTATTGAAGATAGGGCATATTTATTTTCCTCTAGTCATCTGATACTTCAACCCCAGGACTTCTCAAAATTAATAGTTTGGACAAAATCCTTAGCAAGTTTCTTTACTATCCTACTACCCTAGGATGTAATCCATCTAATCTTTGGCATTTGTACTCATTTGAAGTCAATACGCATTATCTGACTATATTAAGTTCAAGCTGGGATGCTGATTCTACAATGTCTATTTACAAATGCATGGAGGAGTACATAATCTCTTATAGAGAAGATTGAGCCAAAATAGGACTTGGGTAAGAGTGCCTTTTCTTTTGCTATTTTCAATGAAAATTTGATATACTAGTCCTTTATCTTGAATATATGTGAAGAAGCCCTTTTTCATTTTATTTGAATCCTTTGTATCATTTTGAACATATCTGAGCTGTAGCTTTCTAAATAAACCCTACATCTCCAGACCAACCCCATGTACCCCATAGTGCTCCATACCTGTGTGACTTTTTTTGATGTTCACAGTTTAATTAAGCTTTCTGTGCAACTATGTTGATTTCATATGACATATTTCCCTTTTTCCCTTTTTGAAGTTATCTATAATTTTACTTTTAACATGCCCCTTTTTAAGAACTCCTGTCTCTTTCTTCCATTAACTCATCCTGCTATGGAATCCTATTTATCATAGTTTATTCAAATTTACTTTTTAAAATTCCAAAGTATCTTTTACACTTTGCTTCATTTCCCCTTAATATCCAGGATTTCAAGATCATGTGGTCAGTTTCTCCCTATTTTCCTTCTGCTTTATTAGACAAAGCCATACCTATTAGTTAAAATCAAATCAAGATTAGATTATTCCCATCCTTTAACTGCTGGGTGGAAAAAGTTGCCAGGAATTTGCTGATTATACCATCACTAATTAGACCCATCACTAATTAGACTCCATCCTCTTTTTTAAAAGATATGCAATTCATCTGCAACTTTTTCTTGGATGTATAAACATTTAGAAATAAGTTCTTTACAACATATAGTCTCAAGGCCTTTGATATTTATTTTTTCTCAAATCAAAGCAACCCCATCATTCCCATTTGTGCAGCTGTTCAGAAATTGGTCTTTGCTCTTTCCATGTGCGGGTACACATGCACAGCAGCTTGGTTTCATTTCTTTCCCAATGAGCATGATTATGAATACTCTAGTGCTGCTTTTATTACTTAATCCACTCATTTTATCATCATGACATTCATTCACCTTTGGTTCCATCTTTGACATTTCATCCTGAAAATCTTGGTTTTCATTTTACTAAAAAATTGATTTGTTTCATCCTTTAGATGCTTATACATAAATAATGCAAGCCTCTGTATTTTCAAGATTAAAAAAACAGCAACAACCTTGAATCACCATCCAGTTTGAATGAACTTTTTCTCATTGCACTGCTCCAAATCAGAATGTTCTGTTTCTGAGACTTAACAAGCTTTAAAAACATTTAATGTGGCTGGATCACACATTGCTTTAAAGTAGGCAACCTATAGCTCTCTAGGTTAAAGATATGTCATGCTTCCATTTCTCTATTTTTTTTTATTGTTAATTGGGCACAAACATATTTTAACTTTCCAGTCTTGTATATCAAATAATTCTCAGTGACATAAAGAATAATCAAAATAATTGTGGCTTTAAGAGCATTCCATGTTAATTGAATGAATTCTTGTTCTGTGATATGCATGTATTTCCCATCGATGTAATCTCATATCATTAGAAAATATTATTAACAGTATTAACTTTTGCATGTTTTTTTAAAAAACAACAGGGAGGATCATTATAGATGGCATAGACATTGCCAAACTTCCTTTACAAACTCTGAGGTCCAGATTGTCAATTATTCTCCAAGACCCCATTTTGTTCAGTGGCACAATCAGGTAAGGGTTCCAGTGATTAAGTTTAGTCATCCAATTTTCCCAGTTAGGATAAAGAATAATATGCAAAAACTTATTTAAATGCTGATGGAAATTGCTCTTCCATTAATATCAATAGATACAGAAGAACATGAAAGAAATGGGAGAAGATTTTAATGCTTTGATGTATTTTTGATTGAGATTGTGATCTACCATCCCCTGCCTCCACAGTTCACATGTTGCTCAAAAAAAGTTTTAACTTTTCTATATGTGCCTCTTCTTGAAATTTGTTTTAAATGATGTTCTGCTAAATTTTACTCTGAGAATATGAGTCTAATTGTTCTTATCTGAACGCATATGCATAATTTATAATACAAAATGAATATTCATTTTGCTTAATTCCTATCCAAGGAAGCAGTGTCTACAGCCCATAAAATAAACACTGTGCACAGTATGTGTTTATTTTTGTGCATTTTTATAAATATATTTCTTCATTTGATGATGTTGTTCTTAGGCTTTTGTTAATCGTATCCAATTCCAACTTCTTCAGAAATCAGGAATGTATCTATATGATGGTTATGTGGTTACATTTAAAAACTGTTTCATTTGCTAGATGCATACCTTGTATTAAAATAAGACATATCAGTAGTAATAATATATTGTGTTTGCTACAGATTAATAAAAATGCAGACAAGCTTGAGTCTTTTTACTCATGTTTATTTTTATTTTTGCAGATTTAACTTGGATCCAGAAAATAAATGCACTGATAGCACCTTATGGGAAGCGTTGGAAATAGCACAACTGAAACTTGTGGTTAAAGCATTACCTGGAGGGCTAGGTAATAGTTCCTTTAACTGTGGAGAGACTGACACTTAAAACATTTCTATTTGAATTTTAGCTGTTTTAGATAGAACTATAAATAACTGTTTTTATAATTTGCTCATTTTCTTTAGAAATGTCTTCCTCCAGAAAATGCTTGATACTATAGACATAATTTCAAAGTAATGCAGTCAAGTGATCAAGCTATATTCTCAAAGTCTGGCCATATTACCATTGTTCAATTTTAACTGAAGGTTTACTTTTGAGTGGCCCACTATGTTTCCTAAAGGAAGACATTCATAGTCAAAGAGCTGCCATGAGGAAGTCCCTGACTCAAGTTTATTATAGACCATTCCCTTTTTTAAATACTGGGGCTCAAAAGCATTAAGCAAGGATCTTTGCATTCAGTTACACCTGGTAGCTCATAGGCAATTATCATGAATTGGATCTGCAAACTTGGTAGCCAAGATCAGAGCTTTGGTGTTCCTTTGCTTCCCTTTAGAATCCTAGCAATTATATTGCAATGGCTTTCAGACTGCCTTGAAGCTTAGACCTGTGTAGAAGGAATAGCAGCCATTAAATTAAAATTTTACTAGGGCATGAAATCCTCTATCCATTACACTTGTCATGATGCAATGGGACAACAGTATCCTCAATGGGTACATTAAGCAGTGAAGTAAGATGTGTACTACTGCATTCCAAGCCTGTGCAGTCAACTGAAGTTTGCAGTTCATTTCTCCCTCCATAAGACAGAAATGAAAATAAAAATACTTGTAGGGATAGGAAGAAAACAAAACAAAGACAAAACTGATCATTGTAATCTCAGTCCCTGATCATGTGTCTGTTGGGTGTGGTTTTTCCATGCTGGTCAAAGAGATCTGTAACTGTACAAATAGTGTCAATGTGTATGTGCATATATATATAAGGGACAGAGGAACACAATACATGAATTTGGAAATTAAAGGGAAATGACATATTCGGGAATACACGATTGCATAATATAAGTAATGCTTGTGTATGAGAAAGTGAGACTTAGAATGATGAATTGGTATAAGGAAGATATCCATAGGTTTCTATATGACCTTCCTTCTCTAAATATTTGCTTTAATCAGATGCAATAGTCACAGAAGGTGGAGAAAATTTCAGTCAAGGGCAAAGACAGCTGTTCTGCTTAGCCAGAGCGTTTGTACGGAAAACAAGTATCTTAATCATGGATGAAGCCACAGCGTCTATTGATATGGCAACTGTAAGTTCAGGGATTCAAATGTTCCTCATGCATAATGGTTTTAAAAGGAGGCAAAATTCTTTAATGATTATTGAAATACTGCTCAGTGTTACCATGTATGTAAGGGAGTTCATTAATTAATATAAACATTTGTTATCTACTTATGTAGGAAAACATTCTTCAGAAGGTTGTAATGACTGCCTTTGTTGATCGTACAGTAGTGACAATTGCAGTAAGTATATTATATTTTACTGCTTAAAAATATAATATCAATTTAATATCAATATAATATTATCAATTTGTAACTCCAAACCTATTTATTTCCTGTTTCAAAAGCAGTATCCCTTTTATTGCAATTTATATAGACACATTTGCAAATCAATAAGGAACCAGATTGTCCATAATTCTCTGTAAATGGACACAGAAATGGAATATGGCTGACGGTTTGATTTTATATCTCTCTTTCCACCAGTGCAACCAATAGAATAATATAAAATCAACAAGCAAATTAATAATATGAAAACAGAATTAACATAACACTGTAGATATTAAAGTTATCTTGTTCCTTAATGAAAACCAAGGCTGCCTTTTTGATTTCAAAAATAAAGCTAGTGTAAGATTCTCTGTGAAGTGGTATACCATGTGATTTGATGAAAATAAAGTGATAACAACTTGCATGCCAGCGTGTAAAATATTTTCAGCCAAAATGGTATATTATTTTCTGAAATATGACTTTTGAATAGACTAGAATAATGAGAGCCTGCATTCCAAAATATATGAAAGATATATGAATATATGAATATATATGAAAAATATTTGATTGAAGACTTTGTATCTTTCAGAAATAGTTATATGTTGCAATTAAAACTTTAACCATATCTGTTTGTCTTACAGCACCGGGTGCACACTATTCTAAATGCTGATATGATTATTGTCATGAAGAGAGGAGTTATTTTGGAATATGACAAACCAGAAGTTCTGCTGGAAAAAGAGGACAGTGTGTTTGCTTCTTTTGTTCAAGCAGACAAATAGATCCAATATAAGTGATTAAACCATTTGAAAGGACAGTTTTATTATCAATTTTTCTAATTATGTAAAATATCTGTAAATAAAAAATATTTAATAATGAAAAGCTTATTCTATAAGTTCTTGAGAAATAAAGTACAATTGCTTTACCTTTTAAGTGTGAGCATCTTACTTCTCCAGTGGGAGCTATTGAGTTATATATATTTTCTTTTCCCCTGATTTATCACCAAGTTTCATAATAAAAATTTAAAAAGAAATAAAATCAAGTTTGCATGATGAGATATTTAAATTAATGCTCTGCCAGATGTTAAAAGCTAGCATCTTACATTAAGTCATTTCTATCTCTAATAGGCAAAAACTACACCAGCAAAATAATTCTGTAGCTACACCTGTAGTCATGTACATTATGTATATTTGAATATCACATGGATATGGAATACAGTTACAACCACAATTAAGCCCAAAATTTCTCTTGCTAAGTGACACATTTGTTGAGAGTTTCACCCCATTTTATGACCTTTCTTGCCACAGTTGTTAAGTGAATCACTCAAGTTAGTAACACAGGTTGTTAAGAGAATCTGGCTTCCACATTGACTTTGTTTGTCAGAAGGTCGCAAAAGGAGATCACATGATCTTGGGACACAACAATGGTCATAAATATGAACCAATTGCCAAGCATCTGAATTTTGATCTTGTGACCATGAGGATGCTGCAATGATCATAAAGAAGAAAAATGGTCATAAGTCACATTTTTCAGTACCTTGTAACTTTGAACTACAAAGTTTGAGAACTACCTGTACATGTTGGCAGGATAATAGACAATTTTAACATAAAACAGTTTCCCAAATTACTGCGACTTCAAGCCACTGGCCGCTGTACTGGTCAAAAGTAGTTAAATGAAAATATAATGCAAAATCTGGTACACAGAAGCAGACGTTATCTGCCAAAAACTGAACGATTAGCTCCTATTAACAATTTAGCTCATGAAATAAAATAATACAGATTATAATTGCCAAATGTGCATACTACAGCTTACTAAAGTTTTGCATAATTGACCACTGGTAATCATGTGGCATGTTAAATATCAGTCTTCACACTTTTTATTTATTTTAAAATCTCTACATTTCAATTTTAAATTCTATCAAAACCTTTATGGTTCCTAAATATGTAGAAACATGCCATTAGTATGGACAGAAGACTCATCCATGTTTTAAAATATTTTTTATTAAAAGTATTATGCAATAATAAAAATAAGCCTAAAAGAAAAACAGCAAAGAAACAAAGAAAAAAGAGAAAGAAAATAGGAAAGTAAAGTAGGGGTGTCAAACTCGATTTCATTGAGGGCCACATCAAAGTTGTTTGCCCTCGGGGGGCCAAGGTGGGAGTGGCCAGTTTGACGTCACTCGTGTTGGGGGCACCTATGATGGCCTGAGTGCTCTCCCAGCAAAAACGGGCTCCCAAACTCCATTTCAGCTGCGACAGCCTCCTGCAACCCTCTGTCAGTGAAAACTGAGCTCAGAGAACCACACGCAGCCCTCCCAAGCTCCATTTTTGCTGGCAGAGGCACTGTGGGCCAATCCTTTGCTGTTTCCAGAATGGCCCCACAGGTCAGATTTAAGCACCCCACAGGCAAGATCTGGCCCCCGGGCCTTGAGTTCGACACACCTGAAGTAAAGGATCAGCTTCCAATCTTATTTGAAGCAATTCAAATAAATGTATTGTCTATCCTTTCTCTTTAAGATTATATCATAGTTCCCTTCAAGGTTCACTCATTTTCCAGTAGACCCACGAGCCATTCATCCTGAATGCTCTGTTTTCCGACCACAAATTTCTATGCTATTTATACACACTTTTATCGGCCTGCACAGTACATTATGTCCTAAATGTGACAGAAAGATTTTCATTGTATTTGCACCCCATATTATACTTGGTTAAGAAGCGTGCACATGTTGGGGGAGATTCTGCCTGCCTGAGGGAAAGAACACACTTGGTCTGTCAGAACTGACCTGCTGCTTAGCACAGAAAAATAAAGTAGAGAGTCTGTCAAGCTATGGAAAGGGCAAGAGGAAAATCTGCTGATTTTAAAACACACAAGCTGTCAGAAGGGAATCAAGGGGTAAAGAGTAAATATTCTGTATTATCCCAGAATCACTTCTCACTGGATGGTGGTTGCAGAGAAAAATAACAGAAGGTAATATGATGGTCCCCACCTTGAGTTCCTGAAGGAAAGGCAGGCACTAACTCTAAGTAGAGGAAGTATTTGTGGAAGTGTAATATTTAGGTTATGCATCATTGAGATACAATTTGGTACAGGCTACAGTACAGGAGACTGGAAGTTCTAGTCCTTTCTTAGGCATGAAAGCCAGCTGGGTGATTTTGGGCTATTTACTTCATAGGGTTGTTGTTGTGGGCAAATTAAAGAAGGAGGAGCATTAGGTACGTATGCTGCCTTGTATTGCCAAAAAATACTGGGTGGGTGGGTGGAAATCGAATAATAAATAACTGGAGACAATGTAGCACTAAGAAGGCTCCTCTAAGTAGCTTTTTGGCTTAGCTTATCTGAAAGCACAGTCTGAAGACAGTACTGTTCATTGCACTGCTGTTTTCAAATCCTTTTCTAAAATCTGTCATACCAAGTTTGCTTTTTCCAATGATCCTGCAAACTGAACTATTCAAATTTATCAAGAAAGAAACCGAATAGCAGAGGAACTTTGGAATACCATGGGTATTTGGACTACAATCTGTAAAACGTAACTTTATAGTGCAGCCATTGTATACTAAAGTATGCTGAAATTAGCAGTTCGTATGAAATGCAACTTTGTAAAAAAGTATAATACAGATGTGTCCAATCCGCAACCCATGGGCTACATGTTTTACACACACACACACACACACACACACACACACACTATTGTGTGTATAGGTAGTCCTCGACTTCCAATTCACAATTGAGCCCAAAATTTCAGTTGCTAAGTGAGACATTGTTTCTTGCTAAATTGTTTCTTGCTAAATTGTTAAATGACTCACTGCAGTTGATGAGTTAGTAACCTGCTTCTCCATTGACTTTGCTTGTCAGAAGGTTGCAAAAGATGTCACATGACCCACGACACTACAACCTGCATTAATATGAGACAGTTGCCAAGCATCTGAATTTTGATCACATGAACAAACTTTTTTCAGTGCCACTGTAATTTGGAACAGTCACTAAATGAACTTCTGTAAGTCGATTACTACCTGTATTTTATATGTGGCCCAAGACAATTCCTCTTTATTCAATGTGACCCAGGCAAGACAAAAGGTTGGAGAACCATGGTATAAATAATACAATAAAGAAGCTGGGCTTTTATTTCCTTAAGTCAGGTGAATTGCAGATCTGTTGTCCTGCCTCTTTTTCTCACTCCAACAGTAAATTCATACTTCAATGTTTATGTTTCATGTCTGAATAGAACAGCTGTAATAGAAGTATTGTATTTACCTGTGAATCAATTTCACCGACCAGAGATTATATCTTTTCTTTTAGGAGAATATAATTCAAGAAAATCTCACTTCTACCTTCTTAGGGAAGGTGAAAGGCAGGCAACCTCCCAATTATTGGTGCACTGTACCCTTTAATAGACCAGATATCGAATGCTTGAGGTTGATTTTGAGGGGGAGAATGAACACCTTCTCCAACCCACCCGACTCTTAGCGGCGGGCGACACTCTGCCATCCAGGAGTTCTGCCTGCGCTGATCCTGAGGGAGAAACCTTCGCGCTGAGATTCCCCGGCGCGAGAGCGCCCCCTGCCGACTCTATTTGTCTTCGGATTAGAGAACGGGTGGTTCGAGCGAGGCGGCGACCACCGCCGCCGCTGCCACCTGACGACTCCTCGCGTGGGGTTTCCTCCAAGAGCCGGACAACCCTTAGTTGGCTTGCCGCCCTTCGCTGTCAGGAGCAAGTCACGAAATGCCGCCGCCTCGCCAAAGTCGACGCGAGCTGTGATTGGCGTGCGCAGCTGGAGGAGCGGGGAGGGTGGGTGGGTTGGGGGAAGCGGACGGCGCTCGCCGGGACTGGCGGGGCGGAGAAGGGGGAGTTGGGCCAGGGCCGTGCGACCGCCGGCGAAGAGGCCTTGGGGCTCCGTTGGCTGGCGTCCCCCTCCCGCACCCCCCCGCAGCAGTGGCGGGCACGTGGCCGTAGCCGGGGCAGGGAGGGTCGCTGGTGGTGGGAGGGTGGAAGCCCATGCCAACCATGCTGTCCAGGAAGGGGATCATCCCAGAGGAGTACGTGTTGACCCGTCTGGCCGAGGATGTCCCGGATCACACGCGCCACCGGACCCGGGAGCGGCGGGCCAGGTTCGTGGGCAAAAACGGGGCGTGCAATGTGGCGCACAAGAACATCCGGGAGCAGGGCCGCTTCCTGCAGGACGTCTTCACCACCCTGGTGGACCTGAAGTGGCCCCACACGCTCATCATCTTCACCATGACCTTCCTGTGCAGCTGGCTGCTCTTCGCTATGATCTGGTGGCTCATCGCCTTCGCCCACGGGGACTTGGACCACAACACCCAGCAGCTGCACCTTCAAGCCGGGCTCGAGGGCCGGGAGGCGGCGGCGGCGGCCCCCTTTGTGCCTTGCGTAACCGACATCCAATCCTTCACCTCCGCCTTCCTCTTCTCCATCGAGGTGCAGGTGACCATCGGCTTCGGGGGCCGCATGGTGACGGAAGAGTGCCCCGTCGCCATCCTCATCCTCATCGTGCAGAACATCGTGGGGCTGGTGATCAACGCCATCATGCTGGGTTGCATTTTCATGAAGACCTCGCAGGCGCACCACCGCGCCGAGACGCTCATCTTCAGCAAGCACGCCGTGATCGCCCTCCGCGGGGGGAAGCTCTGCTTCATGCTGCGCGTGGGCGACCTGCGCAAGAGCATGATCATCAGCGCCACCATCCGCATGCAGGTGGTGAAGAAGAGCACCAGCCAGGAGGGCGAGGTGATGCCCCTCAACCAGATCGAGATCCAGATGGAGAACCCGGTGGGAGGCAATAGCATCTTCCTGGTCTCCCCGCTCATCATTTACCACGTCATAGACCGGAATAGCCCCCTGTACGAGGTGGCCCCCACCAGCCTCACTCACCACGAGGACCTGGAGGTGATTGTCATCCTTGAAGGGGTGGTGGAAACCACGGGCATCACCACCCAAGCCAGGACCTCCTACCTCGCCGATGAAATACTTTGGGGCCAAAGGTTTGTGCCTATCGTGACGGAGGAGGATGGACAATACTCCGTAGACTATTCCAAGTTTGGCAACACGGTGAAGGTGCCCACTCCAAACTGCACAGCCAAGCAACTGGAAGAAGACCGGAGTATCATGGACACTATATCCTTGTCACCCAAAGGCACCATCAGGAAAAGGTCTGTCAGGTTAAAGCCCAAATTTACCATATCTGAGGAGACCTTATGACAACTTGGTGGACTTGCTTGTGACAGCAGGCATAAGAGACTTGGAGGCAGCCTCTGTTTCATTTTTCAGGTTGGTTCCATCGGTATGTGGACTACATGTAATGTTTGTGGTGCAAGACAAAGTGCGCGACTCAGGGTATAATGTCAGGAAAACTGAGTGTGCATAAAGCTTTCTTCTGTACTGTATTTGCACTTGAGATAGGTAAACCTCTCAAAAAGATAGACATCTCTTTTTTTTTCTTCTTGAGAAATTATTTTCTACGTTTGGGATTGAATTAGCTTTTTTCCACAATGAAGAGGCACTTACACTGTAATCAGCTATTTATACTTACGAAAAGACAGTATAGGCGCAAGGGTGCCCATTGAGGTGGCGATGCTATACTGAATGAATAAATGTATTGATTTAATTCATAAATGATAACTGCATGCTTTCTTTTATTGCCAGTGGATTAGGAGGTATGTTGGCTTATGGATATGCAATAGATGATATAATAAAGTTAATTCCACATGTTGTGTTAGGATATAAGGGGGAAAAATATTTTTTTTAAAGTAGATAATTAGGAGGGAAAGCAGTCACAGTTGTGATCTGCAAAAGAAAAAAATGAATTTCTGAGTAGTAAAATCCTATCCAGATCTACTCAAAAGTAAGTTCCACTGAGTTCAGGAGGGCTTATTTTTAAATCAGTGAATATAGGATTTTAACTTCAGTGGGTTTAGAGTCACCTTTTAGTCACCTTTTGCTGCTATCCCAATCTTTTTACTGTAAAATTAAACACTGTATATTATTTGTATGAATAATATTAAATTAATGTGGGGCACTTTTATATAACTTAACTGCAGGAGTAGCTCCTTCTGTATGAATGTTATAACCAAAAATTGATCTTTCCAACTTTTTGAAAAAGGATAACATTTG
The DNA here is from genome assembly GCF_049901715.1 of Pseudonaja textilis. Classification (NCBI taxonomy): domain Eukaryota; kingdom Metazoa; phylum Chordata; class Lepidosauria; order Squamata; family Elapidae; genus Pseudonaja; species Pseudonaja textilis. The sequence goes on from NC_141990.1 coordinate 237,959,808, forward strand.
AAAAAATATGGATATTTTTAAGGAAAGAATACTGGGTAACCAACTGGTTTTTCATCTTCCTCGTTGCCTTGATTTTCAGTTCCAATAATATTCACTGACAAATAGAAGCAGTAGGGTTGACATATGTGATCCTAGCTGTCATGTGAATTCTCATCTCTATCGAATGACATCATTTAACAAGCTTGCATCAAATTTTATTTATTTTAATTGATGTTTTTTTTAAAAACCCTGCAATGTTGGACCTGGATGAGGGAGAACCAAGATTCAAATTCTACTCAACCATGAAATTCCCTGCTAACCTTGGGCCAGTGACTTTTGCTGTAGCCATACCTACCTCACTGAGTTCTATCTATGCTGCCTTGTCTCTTTGGAGTGAAAGCATGCTAGAAATAAAATAAATATATGTTATATTAATTGATACAGAATGAGGACATATTGAGGTGGGGGGCAATTAACCAGTTTACCAGAATAGGTCAGGAACTTAATTAATCTAACAGATGTACAAAGGTTAGAAACATTAAATTCCATAATTTATTGCTAGTATACAGTTAAGGATTAGGCATGGTGATGTTATCAAAAAAAGATGTTACTTTATTTACCAAACAGCATACTATATGCACTGAACTCCAAAGATAAAGTCTTAATGTATTTAAAATTAGCATGTATATATTTAATTATAATTGCATGCCTTAGTTTTTACTTGTAATAATAAGGCAATATTTTTATGTCATCAGTAAATCAGAAATGTCTGTAACATGGAATAAAGTGGCATAACCATGTTAATTTTATAGACCAATAACCCCAAAATAAAAAGTGCATTTGTTTAAAAAAAATACTAAAGTGTGTGGTTTAGTATAATTGACTATTTTTATATGTCATGTTTACAATTTCTGCATTTGTGCCCTTTTGTTCTAGGGATGTGTGCACTCTTAATTTCCCAGATGATCCTATCAGTCTTTGCAATATGCCTCTATTTATTTATTGTTAAATAGTTTCATATATAACTTTGCATTTATTGTGGTTAAGAAATTTGAGAACTTTAATCAAAAGGTAATAGATGTGCTTTTATTTCTGAATTCCAATCTCTAGCAATGCCCACATATTAATTCTGCTTCTTTGGGAACACAATTGTATAGAATTACTTAATTTTTGGTTAATGTAATTAATTTTATAAAAGGTGGATAATTAAACTCATCCTCCCTTTCCATATCTCAAACCACATAAGAACATTTTTTCTAGCAAACTCCCCTTATTCTAGAGGCTGAATGAGCCATTGCATAGTTTAACTAATTAACTAGCCAATCTTGAGGGTAACTATTTTGTCCTTTATTAAAAGGTATAATTAGCCACAGGAGTTAATAGTGATATAAAAAAGAAAGAAAACAAGCAAGTTACAAGTCAAAACATTCAAATTTATTTTGAAAAAAAATTCAGCTCTGTGTCAACTCATAAAACATTTTCTATACATGTTTTATAGTTGCCATTCATGAATCTTTTCTCAGTCATTCCTGAGGTCAGGAGGATGAAGTTTCAATCTTAATTAACTATAGATGGGCCTCAGAAACAATATCCAAGGAAAAGATTCAAAGGCTAAATAAAAAAAGGTAAAAGTAACTTCAGCATCTTCTTCAGAGATTTCCTGCTGCAGGGCAGTTGTCCAATTCCAAAAACTCAGGGAATCTTTAGAGCAGCCTCTGATGAAGTATGAAGAGCAGCAATCCAGAAATAAAACTGAACAGAACGGCTGTATGTGGAAAACCTTTTCACTCTTAGGCCTATATTGTTTTTTGATCTTTCCACCCAGGAAGTATATCAAAGCCGCCACCACCCCACCTTACACAACCTTGTGTTCCTTCTTGTACAGCCAGAGGGTTATTAATTTTTTTTTGCATATGTGTAGTTGGGGACTATGAACATCATTCAGAACCAGCCTCCTGGACTTTCTAGCATCTAACAGCTGGAACATGGAAATCTACAGAGGTTTCATTTCAGAGATAAACTGAAGCACGTTCTTAATCTTCATTTTGTCCGAGGTGTCTCTGAAGTCTGATTCCAGGCTTGCTTGAGTTTCAAAGTAGTGCTCCACCTTCACCAGAACAAAAAAAAATAATCGGAGCTGTCACTCAAACTCTTGTTAACCTGCTCCTGGTGCTGCTGCATTAGATGGTATCTTCAAATAGTACAGCAGGTGGTTTCCTTCTCTTCACCCCTCATTAACTGTCATCTAAGTCATGGGAACTGTCACATTCAACATCTGTTGCATGCTTTCATGTGGCAAATTTCTTACGCAAAATTTCTACCAGGAAAGATTGAAGAAGCTACTTAGATGAGCAGCGAAACGTTTCAAACAAAAAGAGAAGAAGTCCTGTTGCCATGACTAAACTTCCAAGCAACTCTACTTGGATGACTGAGAATCTTCACTGACATATTCTACCTTGAAACTATATGAGGGGATCTTCTATAGTTAAGATTGTGATAGCATTTGTTCACTTAACATACATTTTCCTTTAACATACATTCAAATCATGGTTTGGTCACTTACAAATTTAGGATGCACATCTATACTTCCAGTTCTATATAAGATGATCACTTTTTTCCTAGCTACTCTTCTGTTCTTAATCTTCCACTTTTAATTAGAATAAGATCAAAACCTACTAATTATCAAATGGACATGGCTTGGAGGATTTCTATTCCAAACGGGATAGGACATTCAGAGCTTGCCAACAAATGATTGCTTAGATTCTGTTTGAACTCCAAACCTCTCTTTGTGACTCCATTATTGTCTTCATTCCATCACAAGGTTTCTCCTAGTCTTCAACTTCTCCTACTATAAGAAAAGCCCAAGCCATCTAGTCTCATCATCTGGGCAGCAGAGAACAAATGTTTGTCCTTTTCCCTGTTGACAGTTCTGTGAATAATGAAGAAATGCTATCACCCACTCTATTAAAACTGATTTGGTTGACATGGGATCAATATTAGTTTAAATTCAAAATAGCTTTGTACTGTTATTAATGGGATATCTTTATATCTGTTCTTCTAGCAATCCCAACAATTTTGAGGCTTTAGTTCCAAAGCGAGAACTGTTCAACAAAAAAGCAGAAATAAGGATTGAGAAATGCTTATGTAGAGCACTTCATCCTTGTGGTTGTTTTGAATCTAAAATTTAAATCGGATCTAAATTTAGTTTTTTGAAATAGTTTGGATTTTTTTCTGTTTTTATGGTGTAACTGCTAGGAGTAATTTTCTGAGTCCAAAGATATGAAAACATAATAAATAAATATTAACCCCATTGTACAGAATGTAGATAACGTATATGTGTGAGAGAGAATGAGGATCAACCTAATCAATCCACTTCAGGATTAAGATCGCTTCAGTGAACATTATAAATGTAATCTACCATCTTGGTTCAATGTGGTTTAGTGGATTTCAGAAACTAGGGTTGAGAAAGAAAGTCTGGTTCACAGTTACCCAGCCAGCTATGCTTCAGCATGGAGCAGAACTTGCATCTTAGAGCATGTGCCCAGCAAATAACTAATGTATATTTCTCCTCAGCTGAGAGATTCAAAGCTCCTCCAGACTCCAAGCCAACTCCTATTAATTCCCAGAGTTTGGAGAATTTCCTAAATTCAGGAATCACCTGCCATGTGGAAAAGTGGGATGAATGCTATGAAATATTGCTCATTCCTAAACAATACATCTCAGAGGGAATGAAGGAACTGTTTTTGCCTTAATGATTTGTTAAATCAATTAGAAAATCAATACAAATGCTATAAACTATAATCTTGGCTGGCCAAGGACATTGAAACATGGCTCAGATTCAAATACATAGGGGCCTAATGCCAAGTGCATTCCTTCACGGTATTGGGTGGGAAATAAAAATGGTAACAAAAACAGAAATATGAGCTATTTGTTGAATTTTGGATAAAATGACATTGTATTCATTTCAATTTCAAAGAAAAAGTCTTTTTTTTTTAAAAAAAAAAGGTAATGCTTTTCAGAACAATAGTTTGATTTCCTAAACAGTCCACACATATCACTAGAATTTAGAATGAATTTTTCCAGAAATAGGATTCTCATTTTTTTTCCTTTGGTGTATTTTATTTATTTATGTATTAAATTTATTTGTTGTCTATCTTGCTCTGGGGCTATTCTAGGTGGCTCCAGGTGCTGTCTTGAAAACTTGAAAACTCCCTCACCCCCACTGCATCTATAGAGATCTATAGAATTCCAGTGAGAGTTCTAGTCCTGCTCTGGGCACAGAATCAGCTGGATGATTTTGAGCCAGACACACTCTCTCAACCCTAGGAAGGACGCAATGACAAATCATTTAAAAAATCTTGCCAAGAAAACTGCAGTGACTTGTCCAGGCAATCACTAGGATCCAACACATAGACACACAGATAACGGGAGTGGGGAATAGTAATTTAATATCTAACAATGCAAAAGCTGCTTAGCAATGGGGGAGGTAGACTCTGCTTTATTGGAGACTGGCTGCTCAAAGGTTTGGGATGCTATAATAATGCATTTCAGCTCTGGTCAGAGATTTAGCCAGATAATCTGCATTTTTCAAGCTCTATATGATTTTTGAATAAAATGGGGGTTATTAACAAGACCAAAAAGACAATAAGGAAACACAATATAAGCAAATGTACAATTTTAAAAAATAAATAAATTTTCAATTGGTCGAAATAAAATGAGGATTTGAATCCTAAAAATAAAAATAAATCCTTAGGAGGTAATCATGCTGCAGTCATCCATTCCCTTGAAAGTAAATCATACAAGTCTGTCTTGCAATGCAAAAGGTTATAGCAGCAGTTTGGTTTGGTTTTTTTTTTAAAGAAATCTAACACCTAAGACAGTGCCAAGGAGTTGATCAAGTGTATGTATCCATTTGGACAGTTCTAATCTATCTGGAGTGTAGGGGACTGGATCCAGACCAGCCTTCTTTCTTAGTGACAGCACCACCCACTGATTCAGTTTTGCCTGGAGAAAGACCATTACATTCTGACACAGTATGCCCATTAAGGTTGAAATCAGCCTTCCCCAACCTAGAATCCTCCAGGCCTATTGGATTACACCTCCCATCATTCCACACCAGTCTGAGCACATTGAGTTTTGGGGATTGTAGTTCAGCATATCCAGAAAGCTTCAGAATGGAGAAGGATGCATGGTTGAAACTTCCTCCTGAGCTGAATAAGGTAGAGCCTGAAACATGCAAGTACCTGGTTTGCCATGCAGGAATCCAGAAACCATCCCATATTTGGAAGTTCAGCACAGCTGATGTCCCATAATAGGAAAGCCTGACAGGCTGTAAGATAACAACTTGTACGCTTAGAACTGAAGAGAGGGAGGGATCTCGCACAATAACATCTCTGTTGTTCTCACTTGTTAGTTATTGTGTGAGTTTCTGGCTAAGCTCAGAGGCAGAGAATTGCAGTGGGAACTCTTCTAATCCATGGTTGGGGGAGATCTTCATGAAGTGGGTGTTCTCACCATGGCCAATCTGTTCAGTGGACAACTCCTGAAGAAGCTGCAGGGATATGTGAACAATAAGAACCAAACATGGTGCCTCCTTTACTAGGTAGAACATTGAGAGCATGATCCAATGGCCTTCTGCATCAAGTTTATGCGACACAATAACAGCCACATGAGAAAGAGCGGACAGTTTAGTCCAGGGAGAAAGAACTGACTGAAACGTTAACACAAATAATAGAAGATGAGATGCCCAGTTTATTTGCCTCAGCCAAGGTAAATTTTCTTGTTTATATTTTGCTTCTGTTAAAGGTAGCACACGTTAGAAGGCCACAGGCTTGACTGTCCCTTCTCACTTCATGGGTTTGAAATGCAAAGCATCCAGAGTTGGTGTAATAGGAGCAGAGCTGCGTAAGTGAATAAACACTTTGGTATGTCCTAAAGACATGGCCTCTGTCAGAGGAGCCCTCACCACACAGGAGGCATTCCAGCAGCTGTCTCTTGATGTGCTTCTGAGTCCCATCACGACTAAGGTGGAATAAACAAGCACATGTGAATGAGCAAGGAGTTTGAGGAAAATAATCCTAAAACTCCCACCTCCTTCATTAAACTTTTAAATTTAAACTTGACTAAACTCCTTCATTCACCATTAAACTGACTAATTTCCAATAGCAAAGCAAAAATAATTGTTCCTCAGAGATCACCACGTGGATATTTTATATAATTGGATTCCCAGTCTGTCACCTTTCATTGTAGATTCTTTTTCTCAATATGAAATATTGCAGAGTAGCAATACTTCACATCACCTGCAGCTCATCCTGATCTGCCGGGAAAGCTCTTCCTTCAGCCTTGAAAGACAGAAGCGATCAGAGAAACAAAGAAGGTAAGAAAAAGAATGGGTGGCCCAACCTACTCCACTCCACTCCCTGATAGCTTCACCCCTACTCAGAACACGGAGCTCAGCAGACTCTACCTACAGTATCCCATTACTGCAACCTTGTGTAGCTTGGCATCTCCTTGATCTCTTCAGCTGCAACTCCCATTATGCCTGACCAAAATCTATTCTCAAGGATAAAGTCTACGTTATTAAAAGGAGGAAAAACAGTTTAAATTAGCTATAATGTTTTTAGAGGAATGCAGCCCAGAGTCATGTTGTTTTGAATTGGACAGCCTTATAATTCTTAAAAATAAATGAGTAAATAAGTAAGTAAGCAAGCAAGCAGACCGTCCTAAGCTGGTTGAAACTTATAATTCAAGAAACTTCTCTGGAAAAGAGAAAGTCAAAAGAACCAGGTTTTGGGTGGCGCTGAATTCACACATTGCTTTAACCAGTGGGTTCTTTTAATCGTGGTTGCTTGAACAAGCCACGATGGCTAGATTCACAGAACACGCTATACTATAAAACTTGAGTTAGTAATCACAATATCTGGATTCACTCGGGACGTTAAGCTATAAGGGAATTTGCTTGGCTTTGTCTTAGTAACCAGCTCATATGACAAGTTGTACTTCTCAGGTTCCTTCATCTGTACCACATTTGAACAATTTGGTTTTCTTTGCAATGCGTTGCTTGTGCCTTCTTGTAGCCCCACTGCCTCTTTATTTCATACCTGGAGTGGGGGAGGGAAACTGGGAAGATAACTTGAGATTGGGCAGAACACAGGAATATCCTGAAGAGGGACTGAACTAATGCCGGTTTGTTTAAATTAAATCCATGATTAAATATGTCCCAGTTCTGAAGCGGTCCTTGCATTTCGATTAATGAGAAGACAAGCCTGCAAATTTGAAATGGTGTTTAGACATTTCAGTTACTGTGCAGCAAATGATGCTGTACTATTTATGATTATTTGGCAAGAAGGGGTTATGTAACACAAAAGTATATGTCCTATCTCAGATTATGGCTAATATAAGACAGAACATCAAGTTCAGTTTGTGGCTCTTCAGCTTAATGAGGAATAACTTAAGGAGCATAGATTTCTTATGTGTGTAAACACTTCCTAGCAGGGTGTTCTTTCTATGTCTGTTTTTAAAGTCACTATAGCCCTAGCAGGATGATTGGATTGGAAGAGTTCTGATAAGCAATGCTAGCATGGATGATTGATTCAAAGGATCTGCAACTCCTAATCAGATAATATGCAGAATTTTGATAGCTGTATATAGAATTCCATTAAAGAGTAATTTTTGTGAGATGGGCAGCCATATAAATTCGATATATAAATAAAACTAATGCCAAATCAAAAACTTCATTTTTTTCCACATTGCAGATTTCTTAGCTGCCTATTTCCTTCCTTCCTTCCTTCCTTCCTTCCTTCCTTCCCTCCCTCCCTCCCTCCCTCCCTCCCTCCCTTCCTTTCTTGGTTTTTGAAGCACCAAATGGACCATAAGTTTAGGTACTGTAAATCTACTTAAATTCTTTCTTCAGGATTTTTTTGTAGGCTGTCTCTGAAATATGGGACTAAAAGAGATGAAAGAGAGCCTGATGGGTTTCGGAGAACGTAATTTTTAATAGAGGTGTGTCATTTCTTTTGCATTCTTAAACTGAAATAACTTCTGATAAAAACAGTGTGGAGCTATTTTTTTCACAAGAAATCAGACCACACTTCAACAACCACCAGCAGCCAATCAAACAGTCTAAAACCAAACTATGACTCAGAAGTATCCAAACAAACAACAACTCATTTACATCACACAGATGGTACTTAAAACCAAAGACCGTGCCTCAGTAACAACAGCCATCCAATCAAACAGTCCGAAATCAGACCGTAACTGAGAAATAGCCGAACAAACAACATCCACACTGATTTGCATCAGATAAAAAGGTATTTAAAGGCCAGTGTTCTGACAGACAAGCACAAATCAAAGCGCACTGACAATGTCTCCCCAAATGGTGATGAAAAGTTTGCAACCAAATTGCCAAGCTTGGAGCTCAAACCAACAGCCCAACTGCCAACCTGAGCTACTAATATTCAAACACATTTCAGTGTGGAGCTATTACAATAATTTAACTTTTTAAAAATATATTTCTCTTTTGATTATTTATTATTAAATTATACACTAATAATATGTCCTTTGATAAAGTATATATTATGAAATGAAATGAGTATATCCAGAGGAGTGATGAGGTAGGAGTAGATAAACAGAGAAGTCTAACTTCTAATCATTTGTCCGCAAGATGAATTTTAAAAACTTTTCCTTAACTTTTATAATAAATTCAATTTTATCATGAGAGGGTCATCTTAAATTGGTCAAAGATATAATAATAAAGACTGAACTATTTTTATCTGTTTAAATATTTGACTGCTATTTCCAATTTAAAATCTTGGACAGAATTACAGGAGTTTACAATTGTAATTAAATAAACTGTAGTTAAAACAAGTATAAAACCACCCATTAAATTAATCATGGAGGAGAAAAGTGGCAATATTATTTATAAAAGTATAAATTTAATGTTTTAATTTTTTATTTAAAGTACAAGTATTTATTTTTCTATTTTTTCTGAATTTTTAAAAATGATAGCATGCTGTAAACAAAATGTATTAATATCTTTTCTTTTTTTTTAATATAAATTGTATTTGGGTTTTCCCAAAAACATATTACAAATAAAACATCTTTTTTTGAGAATAGCATGATCCTGGTTTACCACTTCTTCATACACACACAAACTCAATTTCATATTCACCTGTGTGTTCTATTCCATATCTTATTACTATTTTAACATTTTCTCCATAATTTTTTCCCTCCCTTGGTTTTCTCAACTTTATTTTTAATTATCTCATATCTAAATTCAATTATATATCTTTTTCTAAGTTTCAATGTCTTTCCAATCATTATATTTATACTTTTGTCTGTCCTGTTTCAATTTCATATTATCTTTTCTCATTAAACAAATTTTCCCCTGTAGTTACTATTGGAGTATGACACCTTTATATCTTTTAATTTTATCCATTCAACTCTTATTTAAACTTCAATTTATGCCTTTAAAATTATAACATGCAATATAGTACATAACTTCCAATTGAATTCTGCTTGGTACATTCTTAAAATACACATTATGTTCATACACACACACACACACACACACACACACACAAGTTATTCAGCTTTGTTCGGTTATTTTCTAAAAATTGAAATACGAAGCCAAAAGAACCTCTTCCTTCTTGTGCATCTTCTTTCTGTTTTTTAAGTTCCATTTTCAGTTCTTCTAAAAGTGATGCCATTTGAAACACTTTTAAACAACCACCCAATTGATTTTAGTCATTCAAATCCATTAGCCAAAAATCCAAAAATCACTAAGTAATCCAAATAATCCAAAACTGTTTCTTCTTGCTTCTTTTTTCCACTTTCTCTTCCTGGGGTTCTATTATTTTGTTACAATGTTTCAATTAGAATGTATCTTTTAGGAATCTTGTTAAGGTTTCACTCTAAGTTCCTTTTAGTTCCAGGCAGTCTCCTCCTTTTTCCAGATGCCGCCCTTTTATTCTTTCCTTTTCTCTCCTACCCTGCTTTTAAAGGTATTTGAGTATCCAAAAGTCTTTGTTATCATTTTGACATTTTATTTTCAGCTTAAATGCCTTTTGATGCCAAAGTGGATTTTTGTCAACTTCTTACTTAAATCTCTTAGCTGTCAGTATAAGGAAGGGAAAAGTGCCATTGCAGATGCCACTGCTTCTGAGAAGAATCCACTCTAGCAACCATACTAAGAATCTTCTGATTTTAAAAAAATTACATGGTACAAACATTTATGGACTAGAGCCATTTATGGACAGATCATCAAACAATTTTTCATTATCTTCAGTCTGTCAGTCTCTTAGCTTTAAAATGGTGCTATCAGTATGTCTCATACAAACAGAATAATGTGTGGCCATCACGCAGGAATTTGAAGAAAAAAAACTTTGCTTGTTAAAATAAGTCTTCCCTATTTGTGGCTCACTTTTTGAATTTTGATATATTTTTTCAGAGTTTCTGTCTTCTAATATAGATGGCATCTACCACACCAGCAAGATGAGAACTGACATAGTTTGGGAAACTTTTATGCTTTCTTCCAGGCAGCATACTTCAATCCTGTGCCAGATGCGGTTTTAGATCCATTATAGTTAGATACTTCCTTTCTTCCCTCTGTGCAGACAGATATGGATAATTAAGTCATAATAAATTTAGAGCAATGTGGGAGTAGGCTAGATGCTACTCAAGAGGTGATCTGAATGTTCATACAACCTCCTGATCTGAAGTAAAGGACCATCATTAGTACCATAGTTATATACTGATTATGGGCTATTTAGCATCTTGGTCAGTACCTATCAAAAGGTGGCTCAAAGACCCATAGGAGTCCCAACCAAACCCTCTCAGAGGTCTGCCAATTCAAAATTATTTGCCAGCCCATGTTGAAAAATAAAACAATATAAAAATCCCATCAAATATCTATGAGAAACATTAGTGGCAGTGACTGTATCAATTTTAATTTTCAATAGGATAAATATTGATATATATAACCCATATAAACAAAAGCACTTTTAAGGTTCTCCATAACTTTTAAAGGTAGGAAGGGGTACTGAGACCAAAAAAATGTAACACTGATGTGGGTCACAGTTATCAACAGCCTGAATAAGTAGATACAGCAAATGACTTGCTTTCGCTCAGTAATGTCTAGGGTGGAGTGACTAATAGGCCACTACAGAGCCCTTTTCTTTATAAAGCTAACACTGCTTACACTACAGTTTTTCTCTTTCCATTGTTATTATTTATTGAGAGAGAATTTTGGATCCATTACAACAATTGGGAGACAACTACACATTCAGTTGTTGGAAAATAGTCAATGGTCTGGATACTCCTTCAGTAAATAAAGTATTTTATATAGGTATTCAACTTACTTGTTGGATTCAGTGTTAAGCTTTTATCCTCAGTAGATGTTGAATGTTTAACTTCACATCGTATTGTATTCCCAAAGGCCAGTGTTTGGGCATCTAAGTGTACTTTACTAACAAAATAACATAAGTGATCTTTTCCAATCTCAATATTCCTGGGATTGATATTTTCAGAAATTTGTCTCCAGCCTTGGTACCATCTGACTTGTATATCAGGAGGTGCAAATTGTGATATAGAAATTTCAAAAACATTCTGATGATCTGGGGTCGCCTTTATTTCAGACAAAATGGGCCGTTTGACTAAATGAGAAGGAAAAAAATTGAGCAGAAATGACAATGTAAATAATGTGTTTCCAGACCTTGACTTATTATAAATAATGCAAGAACAATTTTTAATACAAGAAAACACTGTAAGGATTGATCCTCTGAAGTCTTGCATAGTGGAACTATTGCATGAGTCCACTGCATAAGACTAACTGCACAATTTTTACCAACTACAAGGTGAAGTTGCTTTCTGCACCCTTTGCAACAAAACCCAATGAATGGAAATCATGTCTGTAACCTTCTCTATGACCAACCATTTAAGCTGTACATAACAATCCTTTTTGTTGTTATTTTTGCTGATTTCTCTATTTTTATTTTACTAAAAACATTAAAATACAAACTCCCCCAAAAGAAAAAAAAATACAAAAGCAAAATAAAGCTAAACAAAACTACACCAAAAAAAAGTTCATCAAGACAAAACAAACACGTTGTGGTTTATTCTACAGTTTTTCCAGCATTTGGTTGAAATTCAGTTAACAGCATTACATATATAGCATAGGCATCTGCAGTGGAAGAAGAATGTATGTGTGTTGTGGTGTGCAATTCAAGTATGAAAGGACAGGGGATGTGTTGTGTCATCATGTTTCATCATTTGGGTGCCATTGTGATTGGAAATGGATGTCTATGCATCTTACTGGTAAGTCAGATAATCTTATCCCATAAATATTTTCCCACATGTGATAAAAAAAGCCAGGGGTGTCCAGATGGCATGGTCAAAGAAGAAACTGAGATGAATTCAGAGTGATGTTGAGCACCTCTTCTCCCAGATATGTCACATCTGGGCTGTGGCTTACTTCCTGGTATCCACAGCACAAAAGACAAAACAAGACAGACAACAGTGCTACAGACAAGGAGATTTTCTTTGAAGTAACACTGCACATGTAATTTATAGGAAATGAGGCTGTGCCACACTCCTCACCTGTTAAAATTCTATTACTTTTAATAAAGCCCCAAAAAGATAAACAGAACCCAACTTCATCAATTAACATCAGAAGATAACTAAATTTAAAAAAAATTGGTACGCACCTGGAAGTTTTAGATACACTTCTCTTGTAATAGGTTTTGCCAAACTTGCATGACTCACTCTGAAACAAATGGTCTTATCACAAACTGAAGCGGTAGCTCTTAGTTCAAACACGGAAGTTAATTTGTAACAACCATTACAGGCCATATCTAAATCCTCTGTGACCACACCGTTCCTTAGTGAATTATCTCCCAAGAACCACTGAGTACAAATGTTTTTAGGATTGAAATCTGTGACTTCACAAGTTAAATTTACACTTTCTCCATATTCTGCATCACTTGGTTCAATAACAATATTTGAAAGTTTGGGAAAATCTATAAAAGTGACAAGACAGAGAAGTCAACATTAGACAAGGAATCCTTATTAAATACAAAGAATACCCTACTATACCAAGCATCAAATGAGATAAGAATAATTTTTAACATTATATTGTTACCACAAGAAAGAAGGAATCATTGTTCAATGAGAACTTGTGCTATTTTACTATTTCACATAGAACAGTACTCATACATGAAATCAACTCTCAATTGATTTAGGCATATAGCAATTATTTCTGTTTCCCTGCTTCTTGTGTGCATATGTTGGTCATGCAGTAAGATATCAGTGCTTCTCACTATTTGGTTTGTTTCCACCCATTAATAAATGGCATATTATTGTATACCGATATGAACTTAGAAGTAAAATGTGTGTAACAATACCATGCAGTTTATCTGTTTGTATGTCTGTCTATCGCTGTGGTGATGCAGCGGTTAGGCTACTTCTGCTGACTGCTGACTGCCAGTAGTTTAACAGTTCAAATCTCACCAGGCTCAAAGTCAACTCAGCCTTCCATCCTTCAAAGGTCAGTAAAATGAGGACCCAGATCATTGGGGGCAATTTTAAACCGCTTAAAGATGGCTGTAAACACTATGAAGCAGTATAAAAGTCCAAGTGCAATTGCTATCTATCATCTATCTATCTTGACAATTGGTTTCTATTTATGACAGTCACAGAATCCCAGGGTGATGTGATCACCTTCTGACAAGCAAAGTTAATGGGGAATCCAGGTTTAACACCCAGGCTACTACCTTAACAACTAACTATGGAGATTCTCAAGTCATCCAAGTCATGGTTGTCCCAAAGGTGCTTTTTTCAAAAGGCAACTGGACTTTCTGGTTTTTCTTTGAAGATTTTAACCCCTCTTTCAAACTAGCAATCCTACCTGTCCATGCGTTTATGAAGTGGTTGTTTGTTGTACAAGTGATTGTGGTTGTACATTGGGGAAACAAAACAAACACTTCATAAACGCATGGCACAACATAGGAGAACAAACACATCAGGACTAGATTCAGCAGTCCATTTAAAAGACACAGGCCACTCTTTTGAAGACAACAAAGTTCATATTTTGGACAGAAAGGACCTCTGGTTTGAAAGAGGAGTTAAAGAGGCCATCTATGTCAAAATTGATCAGCCCCCTCTCAACAGAGGGGGAGGGATACGACATCATCTATTTCCAATCTACCACACAGTCCTTTCAGCAGTTCCAAGAAGGCTCCACACCAATTTGCACCACTCAGGTGACCCTGATGACACAGAGCGACCTTAACAATCCACTAAAATCCATTTAGTGACCTCCAAGTGACCTTAACAATCCGCTAAAAGAATGCAAATGACTAGCTATCTGCAAGGAGTATAAATCCTTCCATTTCCCTGCATCCAGTCAGAGCTGAAGAAACTTCTTGGACAAGAAGCGAAATGTCTTCAAAGAAAAACCAGGAAGTCCAGTTGCCTCTTGAAAAAAGCACCTTTGGGACAACCAAGACCTAGAATGACTGAGAATCTCCATAGATACTCCAAGAGACAAAGATTTTTTTGTAGCAATGATAACAATCACCTTTCAACATGACTGTATATCCCTCCCATAAAATGTTCTTGCAATGATTTATTCCAACAAAGAATTCTACTTCATGGTCTTCTGCACTGGGTGTAAAAGTTATTTCACTTGTCCTGGAGTACAGCTTTGGCATTCTGTCCAACCAGGGTTCCTCTGTTTTAATTGTAGCATCCGGGATCTCTTCAAAGCCCTTTTTCCAATAAATGTCACACTCAGGTGGATAGTATTCTGTCAATAAGCAACTCAATGTGATGGATTTCCCACACTCAGGTACAGGGGGCTTACATTCTATTTTGCCAACTTTGGGGGCCAGAACTGTAAATAAAACACAACAGCAAATGACAGAATTAGTATTCACTACAGAGCTGTGAAGTCAAAGCACAAACTTCTCTTCCCACATGACTGTTTAGCTTAAGTACCAAAGTCATCATCCAAATAAATCAAGTGCCCAAATGTATATAAATTACAAATCTGGTAAAAAATAAAATAGAAAATGGCCTCAATGATAAAATAACACCAATGAAGATTTCTACTTTGGTGTGGAAATAGATTTTCGGTTGCTCATGTAATATTCCAGAAAGGCACATTCATGCACTTTAAAAAAAGAGATCCTGTAATCTGAACATAGATGCAAATAAGGCTATTTCCCCATTTTGCACATCCAACTTCTAGCTATTTGGCAGTGGCAAGTGTTACATGAAGCTAAAGAGTAACCTACTCAGCAATGTCCCCTTCTGCTTCAGAAGAATACTGCATGAAAGAACTGAGCTGATTTCAGATACCAAAGTCAAACCCTCTGTGAGAGCATATATGTCTTCCCCTTCAAGGACGTTGGCTCAGGATTCTACTATGGATCTTTATGGCTTTCAGAAATCTACCATCTGCCCAATTGTATAGCAGGGAGGGAGGAAGGGAGGGAAGGAGTGAGGGAAGGAAGGAAGGGATTCTGTGACCTCCTAAATATCAATAGATGTATTTATTATACACAGCTTGTAAGAGACATCTTATTCTGAGATGTATGGAATACTTTTCTGAGAAAGGAAAATTGAATTGAATTCACACCTTGTGGCTATGTGGGAAGAGAAGAATTGAAAGAGGGATCAGCAAGAGAAAAAAATAAGGGATCGTCACTATTATTACAATAGCAGTAAAACTTTATGAGTTAATTGTTAAAAGAGTGGAATTACATCAGAGGAGTAGGATTTATTTATTTATTTTATTGCAAAAAGGAGCTGCACTTTATTGGAATTACTCTGTGCCTTAGGCCTTAAGAGTAAAACACCCAATGTACAATATACCGTGTTTCTCATATAATAAGGCCGGGTCTTCTTTTTTTTTTTGAGCCCCGAAAAAATGGCTAGGGCGTCTTTTTGGGGGTGATTTAATTCCCCCCCCTTGCATCTTTGGGCGGGTGGGCAGCGAAGACTTGGATTTTGACCTCGACGTTGATGGGGCACTTCGTATCGGGGTCAACGCAGGCAGCACCATATCCGGGTGTGCAACAAAAGTACTTCCTAACGGCAAGCCCCCTCCACCATTCCCCCCATTTCTCATGTTTTAATATAGGCCTTAATTTGGGGGGAGGGGCTTAATTTCATTTCATGCCTATAAAACATGCTGGGACTTCCTACTGGGGGAGGCCGTATTGTTGGAAAAACAGGGTAGGATAATAAAGACCATAGTTTTTCTCCTCTACTTACCCACAGCGTTCATCTGCCATGCAGATTCTTTGTATGTTTGTGATCCTTCCAGCTTAGCTCTGCAGACAAACCTCTTTCCAGAATCTTCCACTTGGGGGCAATAGTGGATCTTGCTGATGCAAAAGTAAAGCCCGTTAACACCTTTTGTGGGTGGCGTTGAAAAGGAACTGTCTAGAATTTCACCCTCCTTATTCCAACAGACTTCAAGAGTTTCCGGAAAATAAGAATGAATTTTGCAACTCAGAGTGAGCGACTTATTTGATCTTGGCACAGTCGTGGAACAACGAACTTTATGAAGTCTAGGTACGGCTAGGAAGAAAACCAAAAGGATTTCAATTCAAGCAGCAAAAATGTGATGTGTAGAGATATATCCAGATAATAGTGAAGAACCTTCAAAGCCACCATGAGCCTTCCAAAGCTTTGATGACATCTCTTACCATTTTTCCTTGCCCACTATTCCATAGCTGTTATTTACACAAAGCAAGGGAGGACCAAGCCAAACCCATCTGCTAAGGAACCTGGCTGTAGAAAAATCACTATCTCTGTCAGTTGAAAGGGCAAAGGTGCCTTGTTGGATACATCATCCCTGACCACCAAATGGTTTCTTTATGGTGCAGAATAGAAGAAGAGTCACTTACTGATTTTTCTACAGTCAGGTTCCTTAGCAGATGGGTTTGGCTTGGTCCTCCCTTGCTTTGTGTAAATAACAGCTATGGAATAGTGGGCAAGGAAAAATGGTAAGAGATGTCATCAAAGCTTTGGAAGACTCGTGGTGGCTTTGAAGGTTCTTCACTATTATCCATTTAGTTTCCATTTGTATTTGGCTGCCATTATATACATAAAAGAGTTACAGCTGGAAAAACCAAAGGCCTTCCTCCTTTGGGATTATCCATGCTAAATAACCACAGTTTTGTTTCCACTGGAAAGTTCTGTTCTTCTTTAAACACATATAACTAGATAGACAGATAATGTAATGTTCGTGTCATTTGAGTTTTTCTCTCTTTACTTTTGTCTGTCAGTTAACTATTTTTAATCTTTGTGATGTTTCACATATAAACATCAAGCTCTATTTTTTTTGCTAGCTGAAATGAGTGGTGTATATGTAGCTCTGATCTGAATAAAGGGATTGACTTGAATGTACTGTGTGCAAACTGAACTGAAAATTACCCACAAACAGCAGAGGAATGGTGGGAAATATCTCTGATTTAGATCTCTATCTAGAATTCAGATCAGATACAGGTACTGGAATTTCATGTGATCTTGATTCAATCCCTCTATTAATGCAATCCTAGGTTGCATTAACAGAGGGATAGACTCCAGATCACGTGAAGTTCTAGTACTGCTTTACAAAGCCTTAGTAAGACCACACTTGGAATACTGCATCCAGTTCTGGTCACCCCAATACAAAAAAGATGTTGAGACTCTGGAAAGAGCGCAGAGAAGAGCAACAAAAAAGATTAGGGGCTGGAGGCTAAAATGTACAATGAACAGTTACAAGAATTGGGTCCTGTGTGTCTAGTCTAATGAAAAGAAGGACTAGGAGGAAGATGATAGCACTGTTCCAATATTTGAGGGGCTCCTACAAAGATCAAACTATTTTCCAAAGCACGAAAAGGCAAGAGAAGAAACAATGGTTGGAAATTAACCAAGGAGAGAAGCAACTTAGAACTAAGGAGAAATTTCCTAAAGGTGAAAGCAATTAACCAGTGGAATAGCGTGCCTTTCAAGGGAAGACTGGACAACCATTCGTCTGAAATGATACAGGGTTCCTGCTTGAGAAGAGGGTTAGACTATATGACCGCTGAGATCTCTTTCAACTCTATTGTTCTATGTTCTATCTCGATACTGTAGATGTGAGTTCATTATCCAATATAAAAATGACACTTGGGACAATCTTGTGAATAATGATGTGGAAACATTTTAAACAATCTAAAATTATATTTGTAAAAAACATAATCCGTTAAAAATAATACATTATTTTGGGAAAACTCTACAGATGAAAACAAGAATAGCTCTGTGTCTATCATCAAAAAATGCTTTCCAATGAAGGCAAATTTTAGTTAGTGAACAGACATGGATTCAGCTATACCTCAGCTGGTGAAATGATAAACAGCATGGACAAAAAATTTACACCAATAAAGAGTGTGACATGGAATATCATCTTCTTTACAAATCTAAAGGATACATTATAAGGTAGGAAATGACATTTCCTTTGCAGCCTTGCTTAAGTGGCTTGCCACTGGAATACTTTTCAACTTCCTTATCCAGCCAATACCCTGGAATTCCTAAGTGGTTTTGAATTCAAGTACTAACCAAGATCCACCTTGTTTCCCTTTGAAATGCAAGGTACTCTGAATAATTTTAAAAGCGGTCTCATGAATATCAGATGCAACACATAGTCATAAATAGTGAGATACAAGTAACGCTCTTTCCAGCCCATCCATGCCAAGACATAAATAATATCCTATCACAATTCATATTCAGTGCATGGATTGTAGTCTAAGATATCTGCTGGGACCATGGCTGGACCAAAATTAGCTAAGCCTCCTTTATTTTCATACATTCTGAAACTTAGTTCTCTTATAAACCATAAGATAACTTTAAAATTTCAACATCATTTAGTACTTTGCCATAATCCTCACTTACCTATGACTTTAAATGATTTTTCCTTAGTATACGGTCCATGATGAAACCCCTTATGTTTAACTTCTAATAAAAGTTCAAATTTCTTCAGCTTCCGTATATCTGGATTTATGCAGATTTCCCCCTGGAAGTCATAGACGTTTTTTGATTTTGATTTCAACTCTGTTTTAACTTGAAACATGTCCTCCAAGTTCCCAAGGAAAGGAAAATTTTCATCATCTTCTGTAGGTTTTTCAACTGATACTGTATTCCAAGAGGCTATTTTCCGTTTTGGATTCTGAGATTCAGTTACTAAGAAGAGGTCTACCTGCAAAGCCTTGGGTCGAAAGTGTGTAATCAAGCATTGCAATTCTGTTTTTTCCAAATGCTTCAGTTCCTCACTTCCAACTATTTGCACAGATGGTGGGTCTACCAAAAGAAAAAAAAGGAAAATGAAAACCCCATTGGTTGAAATGTTGTAGCAAATATTTTAGTATTCTTTCAACATTTTACAAAGCATTTTTCTATTCATAAAAACAGTTATATGTGTTTCTACTTAGTGCATTTTGTTAGGAATCTGTCCACCAATTAGTTGGGTTGGCAATATATAAACCAACAATGTATGTTTGTAGCTTTAAGACAAAATCACTGTATTGATTTATACTATATTCTGATTGATTGATTATATAGCAAATTACCATAAGGGGGAGCTAGAGATCATAGCTTGCTCTCTCTGACATTCTGTCTCTCTGACATTCTGTTGCTATCTAAGGTTCTCTGTTGTATTTATGCTGTGCTTATACTTTGGTATTTTTGTTTACTGTAAATGACAAAAGCAACCGGTAAGACGACTTTGTAATTGGATATTCTTTGGACTGTAAAACGTATATGGCCTGGACCGTTTATTGGACTGTGCTATTTCTTAAAGTAAACTTTAACTCAGTTTAGTGTATCTGTGTGTGGCTGAATAATTATTCATAACTACTCTCATAAATGTTTCCATGTGCATATTCTTGTTACTCAAGGGTTATTCTGTACATATCATTTCACTTCTCTGATATTGTGCGTTTCTTGAATTGGCAAAAAAAAAATGCAGGCATACTCTGGCCTGCTCCAATAACCAAACCCTATTCTGGCTCAGGAATGAGACAAAAGACTGATACACATTTATGGGGAGAGAAGTTAAGAAAACTGACTGTTAGGTTCTCGCTTTATTTTCATTCTCACCAAGGATAGACATCCATCCATTACTCTCTTTAATATGGGATGGAGGGAGCAGAGAGGAGGTGAATTCCCACAAATGGCCAGACCAGTAAGTTTACTCATCTGCCAAAATTTGCTCTGATTTTGTATTTGTATTCTGCATAGGTATTAGAGTCTTGTTCCAGCTGATAATTGGGTTCCCTTCCTTAATGCTGTTCTGGAAAATGATCTCTAAAAAGATTATATAGGTGATCCTCATTTAGTGATAGCCCTGTTTAGTGATAGTTCAGAGTTACAATGCTGATAAGAAAATAATTTTGTAAACAGTTCTTGCACATATGACCTTCACAGGTCTATAAAGCAAAAGGAAGATGAAGTAAGACTATAAATGCCATTTTACTTAGTGACTGTTTCACTTAATGGCTGAGTTACCAGACCCAATTGTGATCACTAAATGAGGATTACCTGTAATTTGATATGTGCAACATAATTGCCTATATTTAATCTGTTTTCCATTTTCCCCTATTGGTCTTTGTCTCTGCATGGCTCTTCTCTGAGAATTTTCCAACAATGATACTTTAAAATTAACTTTCACAAATATAAATTTTGACTACAATTTTAAAGACAAACGATGGTACTGATAAGGCATATTTAGAATGACTTACGTTCCTGGAAAAATACAAAATACAGAAGCAATCCAGCCATAAAAAAAAGGAAGCCTAAAACCAACCCAATTATTAACTGAGTAGTCGAGTGAGGTTCTGTAGAAAGATAATAAGAAAAGAAATTATGTTCCATCAGATGCACTCAAAATATTGATTGCTCTTGGTACTTTTAATAAGCAAGCATTTTGCATGTAATTATGTAATAAGAAACAAACAATGCTGATATAGGGTATTCTGGCATAAGCAAAACAGTAAGCTATGAGAGGAAATTACTGCACCATCTAATAGCACAACCTAGTTGAGTCTGGGGGATAATCCAATCTCACATTTCATTAATAGATTTTAAAAGCAGGATCTTAAAATATATATAGAATTTATGAGATGTGGACCAATTCTTGTCAGTCACCACAGGCCTCTCAGTGCATACAAAATATTTTGGGTGGTGAGTTTCCTACAATAATGTACTACATAATGAATATTTCCTTACTCCGAAGCACAAACACCATTTTATTGTCAATTGGTACTCTTGGCCTGAAATTTTATTTTGTGGAATGTTTTATCAACATGAACAATTTGAGGTCATATAGAAATATTGCAGTACTAGCTTGGAGTTCTGGGCCTTGGAGTCCCAATGCACTTGACTTTATCTTTCTATTTCTCTTCTGTTAGTTATCTCACTTTTTCATAAACACTTTCTTTTTAGATAAAACATTGTAGACACTTCCATAATTATTTGGGGGAGGGCATATGCTTCTATCTGAGACTGTAAAATTATAGGTAAAAGTTGTTCACCACCCAGGTCAACTCTTCTGAAAAATCAGGATGACCATTGATTTAATACTTTAAGTACAGATAATCCTCAACTTACGACCAGGATTGAGAGCCCAAAATTTCTGTTGCTAAGCAAGAGAGCTGTTAAATCTTTCATAACGAGTACCTGTTACTGTTAAAGTCACACTGTAGACTGGATAGCTGGCAAATGACTTATGCTTCACAATACAATTATAGACGTTTCCTTGATCTTGTGAAGATGGTTGAAGTCTCAGTTTACTGGTGATGTTGTAAGTACCATCATCATTTCTCACAGATGATCCCATGTAAATATCCTCTGCAAGTACACTTTTATCCGACGTATGCTTAGAACGCTTTTGCCAAAGAATGACAATTGAATCAGGATAGAATTTATTCACTGTGCATGTCAGTGTCTTTACACTTCCTTTTTCAATTTCAAGTTCCTTGGGAAACAGTTGGACAGTTGGTTCAACTATATTGTATTTGAATAAAAATGGAATTGGTTATTGATTTTTCTACATATGTTGTATTTTATTTTGCCTTTCAGCCTCCCAAACAGCATTTACATTTAACATCCAATTCAAATAACAGTTAAGGGGAAAAGAAAAAAAAAACACTACAGATTTCCCAGAAACTATGAAAGAAAGAAAGAAAGAAAGAAAGAAAGAAAGAAAGAAAGAAAGAAAGAAAGAAAGAAAGAAAGAAAGAAAGAAAGAAAGAAAGAAAGAAAGAAAGAAGGAGGGGGAGGGAGGGGAAGGAAGGAAGGAAGGAAGGAAGGAAGGAAGGAAGGAAGGAAGGAAGGAAAGAGGGAGGGAGGGAGGGCAAAGCGTAGGCATGTGGTGGAAACAAGGTTGTTTTGAAAGCATAAAAAATATGGAGAGATGTGAATGGTTTGGTATAAATTAGTTTTAGCCATATTTCTTTCTTGTTTATTTTCATGCATTTACAGTAATTTCTTTGCATGTTATTTTTTTTTCTTTTCTGTACTTTGCACAGTGTTACTTATCTCCAAGAAGAGCAGCATGATGCATATGTAGGTATTACGGGGAGAGACTGCTGATGGAAACGATGATTTTTAAAAATGTAGCAGCTAGCAGGATGCATGCTGTAATGAGTATAGAGGCCTTGAAGGACAGAAGGAATAGCAATAATCAGATAACTGAGACTTGAGCCCAGGGCAAGAAAATGGTTTGGGAAAAGGCTTTGAACAGCCTCCTCTCGCCTAATTCATATGAAGATTAAAGACAGAGGAAGAGAAGAAATCCCCTGCAAGATCTTATAAATAAAAATAGCTTTGGGCCTCAAAGTGTCCATTTCTAAACCTAGTATAGTTTATACAGCTGACAAATGAACATACATGACAATAGAGCAGAAGGAATGACTTCATCATCTCCAGGCTCCTTCCTGTATAGGCCATTCTGTCCTATCCAAATGTAACTTAATTTTTTTTTAAAAAGTCACAACGAAGCAGAATCACAAGCAACATTTGTATGTAGAATCTCTCTCTCTCTCACTCTCTCACATGCTAATTTCCAGATTCCTCCAGCTTTTGTTTAGGAGATATAAGTTCATAGTGTCATTATTACACCATTCAAACCCCATCAAATATTTTTAATTTTTGTGTTGTGTTTCATGTGCCATTATATCTAACTCTTTAGGTAGATAATAGCAGAACACTGACAGGCAAGACCAACCAGAACCCAATGAAGATAGAAGAAGATATGCCTAAATTACCTTGAAACATCTAATAAGTATGTCTTTGTTTCTCACTGATCATCCAACCTTCCCAACAAGATAGCAGATAGCAAAGCCTCATCACTTGTCTATTCCCTTACACCCTTCAGCTTGAAGGAAGTTTCTTTTTAAACACCTGTTAAGCTAAGAACAACCTATAGGTGTCTCGTTCTATGGCTGAAGGCAACATCATGGAGGTATGATATAGAAAATATATTTGTTTATTTCAGTGTAGGCACTGCCTGACTGCAACTAATTAGTTGCCCTAATAACAAGAGTTATCAAGACATCTTTATGATGTGGTTAAATAAAATGAGAAAAGTGAACAAGAATGGTCCATGTTGACTCTTCGTAATTGCCAGAAGAAATCCTCGCAGTCTTTTTGGCAGGATTTTAGAAGCGGTTTGCCACTGCCTCCTTCCTAGGGCTGAGAGTGACTCACCACCCATCTGACTTCATGCCTAAAGCATGCCTAGAAGTCCCGGTTTCTAGCCTGATGTTCTAACCATAACACCGTAGCGATTCTTGAGACGATATAAAATGAGGAAATAGGGAGGGTCTTTCTATGTTTTCTATCTTCCTCTTTCCAGGGTTCCCCTTTCTTACAAGGATCTAGTTGGAGGGTGCCCATCATAAGAGGGTGACATTTAGAATACAATCTTATGCAACCAGCAGTCAGATAAATCTTAATAGAGTTTAAGAATTCCAAAAGAACAAGTTTGTTCTTTGGAAAGATGTGCCACAAACGTCACTTACCAACTAGATCTAAAATGGTGGCTCCTTCAACTTTAGCAGAAGCAACAATCACAACGCATATATATTTGCCCTCTTCATGAAGCTGTATTTGTGGAAGGAAAAGGGAGGCATTTCCATTTTTTAATTGAATTGTATCCAGTCTTGAACCATCTCTATTTGAAAAATGTTCTCCAGCAACAACTGAATAAAGTTTTTCTATTTTATTCCTTTCAGATGTCTCCAAATACCAGATGAATATTGATTTTTTTATATCCAGTTCTGGAGGAGCGTAGTCAGAGATTTTACACTGAAGTGTCACATTTGTACCCAAGACTGCTGTCTTCCGAAACGGCATGCTTACTTTCAAGGCTTTTTCACACAACAAAATGAAAAAAAAAATGGATTGCAGATTATTATGATTAATTGTATTTTCTTCTTCCCTCCCCTCCCAGTCCTCACATTCATAAAGAGCATTGCGAAACAGCAGTGGTGGAATGGCAAGAGGCAGAGAGCAATTAGAGGTCATAAAGACTAAGTGGGCTATTGACTACTTTTGGAGTAAGCCAGAATTTGGCAAGGAGTTACACAATCCAGGTGAAACAATTGTGACTGCATAATTACAAGCAAATTACTACAATGGATAGTTTTGTTTTTCCTTAGCTAATTGCAGTTCATCTGTGATCCAGCTGGAATGTTTCGATAAGGAGTCAATTGGCATCAATCCAGTATGACAATAAAGAAACACAAAAAACTCAGAGCACCCAGTTCTGGCTTAATAGAATGTCTGAACCCAGCCCTTTTGGAGAATCAGAGGGCAAGATGCAGCAATTTACTAAATTTAAACCAATAATCAGAAGTTTGTAGCATTTCATTTGCAATCTGTAAATCTTATAATACTCATTTGACTAATCCCCCCCAATATAGTGTCCCTTGTAAAAGGGACACCTGTAAATTAATTTCACCATGATGAGTTTTTTGTCAAAACTAAAGGAAAGATCAAAGTAATACTTGCATTTTGAGTCTGGGTTTTATTAAATGATGAACATATTAGATTATATTTGGAGGAGTATAAGCACTGAGGTTGTAAGTCACGGTTTACGGTTCAGGGTTTATCAGGAGACCAGGCTATTGATAGTTTAAACAAGGAGTTAATAGAAATAACAGCTGAACAGTAATAGCATTGCCGAGTTGAGGTGTTTTCAAATTCATACACAGATCCAGAGAACGGAGTTTAACGAATAAGAGGGCTCGTTCCTCTGAGGAACCGGTTAAGGAGATTACGTTTGCTCTGAGCGAAAAACGTATTTTGCAAAACGCTGTCGACGGCGCTCGTTGGAGGAGCGAGGCCAGGTGGCTCTCGCCTCCAGAGACCGATCTCTGACCTAAAGTCTCGTCCACCTGCCCCAAACTCCGTCCTCCTCCACCTCCCCAAGTCACAACATTTCTCACGCTCGACAACTTCTATTGCATTTGCCCTTGAGGCGCCATCGCCTCGTCCTCAACTCAAAACAGCAGAACGCAGCAAAGCACTTCCGCCATCCTCTCCCTGCCACCTGCGTTCCGGCCGTCTTAGATGTACAGCAGGCGCGCATATATATATAATCAATATATATATATATGTAATATATATAATTATATATGTAATATATATAATCAATATATATATGTAATGTATAGCAGGCGCGGAAGTGCCCAGAGGCTTTTGCGCTTCGTTTTTACTTCCTTACCTGCCAGGCCAGGAACACAGCTGAGACACACCCAGAGGCTAAAGAAAAAGCAAAGTCGCCTTCGAACGGAGTTTGATTCCTGGAAATTTATGTGGATACATCCAGGTAGTTTTCTTGTAAAGTGAGTCGCCATTGCCCTCTTTCCTTTTGATTTCTCAGTCTGGACTACAGTTTTCAGATAATCGCGCTCTAAAGAGTAATCAGAATCGACCCCAGCTACACAGCTCTTTAGATCTCTTGCCTGAACGACCAAATCTCCTCTCTGCGAGGAAGGATCTTTGTCCCGGAAACGTTCATTTTCACTTCTGGTCTTCAAATGAGTTTCTGTTGCTGAAAAACTGGGAAAGAAAATAGTTACCTCATGCCGTTTCAAAGTCTGAAGGTAGCATACTCAGGCATCTGCTTAATAAAGGAGGACCAAGAGTACACACCGGGACTATGGAAGTCTTTTAGATCTCCTTTAAGTGGAAGACTGCTAACAGAGACTTCTACTTAATTTTTAAAAAGTCAAAAACTTGCATTTAATTAGATTAGAAAACATTTAATATACTGAAATTTCCTGTCGGTGAAAACAAGTAATCAGTGTAACAGCTTGCCTCTATTCCTGGTTTAGCAAAGGGGGAAAAACTCACAATATGTTATGTGAAGTGACTATGTGAGTTTGACACCAGTAGTTTGGAAAACCGGCAAATACCACCTCTGACTGGCCCTGACCCATCTATTCTCTGTCTCCTGAATCCAAGCTGATCAGCTGGGTCTTCCTTTGTTGCCCTGCACAGGAGAACAGAGCTGAAAGGCAGGTTAGTGGGGTGTGGAGGGAATGGGGATTTTGCAGTATCCTTCCACTGCCACGCCCACCAAGCCACGCCCACAGAACCGGTAGTAAAAAAAAAAAAAATTGAATCCCACCACTGGTATACAGTGCTGGAGCAGGAGGTTGGACTACTAGAAGGTCTCCAAGTCTACTATTCTATGATCAATGTACTATGTTTTACTGGGTCAAAATATACTGTATTTCTCTTTTTTTTAAAAAAAAAAAAAGGCAGAGGCCTTTAGATTCTTGAACAACCTTCAAAGCTCAAAATCTACCTCCTCCATAATTCCTGCTAAAGTGCCTGAATGTAATCAATTTAGACACTGTAATCAGCAGCAGCATTCAACATCAGAAGTACAATAGTAGAACAATCTCTCTTCGAAGCCTTATTTGCAAATTCTACCTTGACACTGTTTTGCAAGACAGTCAAAATAAAACTTTTCATAGGGCCTTCTAGCTGGAGCCTAACACCTGATCAGTGTTTTATTGGAACATTTTATCTCTGTACTTTTGTCACATTTTGTTTTGATTTGCTTGCAATCTACCATGAATTGTTCTGATTTGACAGCACGTACAAATTACTGTTTTGACAGGCCTTTGTTGCGTGCCTTTGTAACTGCTGAGGCTAAGGAATTCTGATAGTGGATTGTCTGTCTATTCTGTGCAGAATACCCCTCTTTTCCTCAGCAAATGATGCCAGGGATTATGGGTTGGGGGCGGGAGGGCAATCCAAAGTCAATTTTAAAACTGGGCCTTTTCTGCCAGCAGCACAGGAACGTTCCTCACCTGCTACCTATGGGAGGAGAAATAGTACGGTAATCATCAGCATTTCTGACCTGAATAAGGTTTCCACAATGAATCCATTCTTTACCCATAAACACCATGTAGAATAAAAGCTGGAACAGAACGGAGTAGGCCAGATTTGGCCCTCACAATAGAATTAACACCAGAAATACTGAGGAGGGTTAAATACCCGTGACAATAGTATTTAATAATTTTCTTTTCAAAATTATAAATGGTCCTGAGCGCTGTGGAATAGGTTTTCATTGAGGATATCTCTGTACTTTGCTCCATTCAGTTTTCCCTTAACCCTAACCATCTCCCAGTCCCTGCTGCTTAAAAACACCGCCACAGCATGATGCTTCACGCTTCACTGTTGGGATGATATTGGGCAGGTGATGAGCAGTGTCCGATTCCCTCCAGACATAATGTTTCGAATTGAGGCCAAACAGTTCAATCTTAAGTTTCATCAGACCAGAGAATTTGTTCCTCACCGTCTGAAACATTTTCAGGTGCTTTTTTTGGCAAACTCCAAGCGGGCTTTCATGTTTTGTTTTTTTTTTGCATTGAGGACAGGCTTCCGCCTAGCCACTCTGCCATAAAGCCCAGATCCTGGAGGGCTGCAGTGATGTTTGCCCTTCTGGAAGACTGTCCCATTCCCATCTCCACACAGGATTTCTGGAGTTCAGTCAGAGTGACCATCAGGTTCTTGGTCACCTCTCTTACTAAGGCCCTTCTCCACCAATTGTTCAGTTTGACTGGGAAGAATCCTGGTTGTGCTAAACTTCTTCCATTTGAGAATTATGGAGATCACTGTGCTGTTGGGAACCTCCAATGCAAACAGACATTTTACTGTAGCCTTCCTCAGATCTGTGCTTTGCAGTAATCCTGTCTTTGAGCTCTGCAAGCAGTTCCCTTGACCTCATGGCTTTAGCTCTGCTATAGTATGCATTGTCACAGGAATGGGATTCAAACATTTTTACTACTGGTTCTGTGGGGATGGCTTGGTGGGGTGGGGTGGCTTGGTGGGCGTGCCTTGGTAGGCCTGGCAGGGGAAGGTTACTGCAAAATTCCATTCCCTCCCCACCCCACTAACCTGCTTTCCAGCTCCATTCTTCTGTGCAGGGCAACAAAAGAAGACCCAGCCAATCAGCTGGTACTCAGGAGGCAGATAAGAGATGGGGGCGGGGCCAGTCAGAGGCGGTATTTGCCAGTTCTCTGAACTGCTCAAAATTTCTGCTACCGGTTCTCCAGAACTGGTCAGAACCTGCTGAATACCACCTCTGCATTGTCTATAGAGAAGCGTGTGCCTTTCCAAATCATGTCCAATCAATTTAATTTACCACAGCTCAACTCCAGTCAAGGTATAGAAACATGTCAGCAACTGTCAAAAGAAACAGAAGGCACCTGAGCTAAATTTCAAGTGTTTCAAACAGTCTGAGTACTTACACCAATGAGATATTTCAATTTTTTCTTTTTAATAAATTTGCAGACATTTCTAAAATTCTGTTTTCACTTTGTCATTATGAGGTAGCGAGAATAAATGAGAAAAAAATGAATCTCAACAACTGTAGAATCATGCTGCAGCAGAACAAAATTGACAAAAGTGAAGTCGGTCTGAATACTTTCTGAATGCACTGTGTATGTTTTTAATTTCATCCAATGTTAAAACATCACTTAACGATTATTACAATTATGACAAACGGAGGAGCTGTAGAAATTTAAAAAAAAGATTGTACAGTATGTGCTGAGTTAACATGCCATGATTTTTAAAAAGTCTTATTTATGATTTCTATATGCTTTTGTGTTTTTTTTTTTTTCATTCCACAGCCACTGGAAGAAAAGAAGCAGTAACCAAAAGAAACTGGGTCTGAATTCAATTTATTCTGATTAAAAATTATACAAAGCACAAGTGGAACAACATTCTTCTTACAAATATTGCACTTGAGAGCATATGGATATGTACAACTTTGCCATTCTTTACATCCAAGGTATTTTTGTCCTGATAAGGTTCAAGATGAAGTTGTGCAGGAACCTGCTGATAAGCCAACCACTTCCATTATAAATTGGCCAACACCAGAAATGTACCACCTGAATACAACTTGCTTTGAGAAGAAATGAATATAACTTATCTTACAATCCATTTGGAAATGAAATGCTACAGTTGATTGGATGGGTGATCTTCTTCCTCTTCTACCTATAGATAGTTCAAATTCATGGTGTTTCCCCCCCACTTCTCAATTCTAAAATCCACTGCTATCAAATTCCAATTAACAATATCTGGGTGAAAAAGTATGCCGTCTGAAATTGTGCTCTGAAAGTTACTTTCCTTTATAATCAGCCCCTTAAGCTATACACAGCATCACAGGTTCCAATCGATTTTATAGTCAGGGCAAACATCATCCCATTTCCAATTGTCATTGTCCCTGGTGCTGTGAATAGTTTCAGTGGCCTCTGTGGGTGATCATACTCCATCTCTCTTTTCAAATTTTACTTGGTAGGGAGTAGGACATTTACAATGAGACATCGATAACCTGAATAGTTTTGAAGCACACTGAAAAAGACAATAACTGGGATTGGATTGTGCACTATCCAATTCTTTGATTGTATTTATAACTTAAAACAAAGGGATGAATGCCATATAAAACTAAAGGGCAATATATTAATAGAGTTATAAAAATGTGCATGATTGTAAATAAAAAAGAAGATAGCTTTTACCAGTCATATACCCACAGGAAAGGTTCACAATATGCATTCAAGATGTTGATTCTAGAAAACGGAAAACTTTTCTGTGGAAACTTCTATTGATTGGCTAGTTGGGTCTACAGTATAAGAAATAAATAACTAAGCCATGAATACTCTTTTGGGTTACAACTTCATGATCCAAATAAGAATTCATTCAACATGGAGTTCCCAGTGGTTCCTTCCATTTGGCTGCCCTATGCCATGCAATATGTCCTAGAACTACACAGAGCAAACAGGGAAGTATCAGTTAGCTTAAAAAAGGGAACAAACTCCATTCACAAGCCTAACAACAGTCTGACTGCAAAAAATAATAATAATAATCCAATATTATCTTTCTAACTATAAGGGGCAAGTTGTGAGAACTTACTACTTTATAGACCCTTTACGACTTTACATTCTGCTTTTGGCACATTTTGCCATTGATTCAATTACAGCCTTGGGTAAGTGAGATTAAAGGAAAATACTGAACAGGGAAGAGGCCTGAATACTCCAATTAATCCAAGAGAGAAAGAAAACTTGCACAGGGTTTTCAAATTATCCACTTGGACTCCCATGGTCCTTAATAAGATCCAAAATGAGAAACTTCCTAGTTCTATGTAATATGTAAAGCATGAAAGGGTCACTCAGGAAAGAACAGTTTTTTTAAATAGTTAAAATTGTTTTATCAAAAAGAGAATTTAATCCATTTGGAGGTCATAATCAATATTGTGCAAATCTTGTTAATCAGTAACAAGGGACCCTTTTCCTTTAATTTTTGTTAAAAGAGGGTGTTCTTCATTTTGTTATATACAAAAACTCTGGGTTTTATTTTTAAACACGCCTATATAAATAATTATACATTATGTTCCATTTCCTGGAAATAAAATTATAATTCTTCAGTAATAAGATGGCTTTGTGTTCTTATTTTTTAAATCTTTCCCTTCCTTCTGTCACAAAGAAATGTTGCCTTTGGAAAATAATTTGGATTTTAAGTTTTAATACAAATTGAGAATTTAGACCAGCAAACATTTCTATTTATATCAACACTACTTGCATCAAAATCAAAGTTAACATAATGGAGGAGCGGATGCATTTACTAGTTGAAGGAATAAATTGGATTTCACCTGTAAGGTTCTGGAGATTTCTTTGTGTGTTAAAATGACGGAGAATGTTTATAAGCATGCCTTTTGCCTTTGTAGTTCCTGTTTAAAAATGTAATTACGTATTTCAATAACATTCAAAATGCAGTTTCTGACAAACATCGTTTGAAACACACTTATGATTTTGAAATGACTCTTTTATGAAGAAGGAAAAGACAACGCCAGGGTTTTGTTAATTCTAAAAATATTTCTGCCATCTAAAGAACTTTCCGTTTGTATTTCATAGAGAGATAAATACAACTGGCATGTCACAAAAGGGAGGAGAAGAAAAGTATCCTCTTTGCAGCCAAAATGCAGCGATGAATTGCATTTAGTTAGCAACAATAAAGATGGCTAAATCAATGCACTTCAAGCAGTGTTTCAGGGTGAAGAATTGTCACATTGGTATTCATAGGCTTTTATAAAACAGAAGATACATTCACTGTTTCCGATGGCTCCGTACTGCAATTATACTTCTTTTAAAAAGTAGATATTTTTTTTTTTTGAAATTGGATCACAGATGTTTCTTTTCAATGGATCTTGAAAACCAAAGGAATTGTTACAATTCATTCATCCATAGCAACACAAAATTACAGCTCTAAGTTATTGGCACTTTTAGGAACATGCCATCATGAACTAAAATGGAGATGGAGGTGTTGTTTTGTTTAGACGAGTTTTAAACTTCTCCAACTTCAAACCCATTCGCAATGGAGAACAGCAACACATTTAAGGGGTTTACTCATCTTAACTTTCTGCTTGACAATATCTCTGTAAATGATTTAATGGTGAAACAGGAAAAAAGATTTTCAAAAGCACAAATGATAGGAAGCCAAATTATACCTGAGACAAAAAAGAAGATTTTGCAGGGAAAAAGTTGGATATCCTGTTGTCTACTTATGTGTAATGACAAAACTAGAATATCCACAACTTTAAGATCCTATATCATATCATTTGTGCCTTTGAAGATCTACACACTGAATTTGGATTTTAATCCTATATGAATCCCACCATATGAAATGAAACTTAAAAATATCCTTCTTTTCACATTTCTTTTTAGTCTCTGATTATTTCACCCTTACCACCCACCCCAAAATATGTATAAACCGAGGCACAAGTGATCAAGGATGAGACTGGATATGATCCGATCTAGCAGCTGCTTCTTGCACTGGCATACTTCCGGGTGTTAAAGGCTGATTGCCACCCACTGGATGATTTTGCACATTTCCATCTAATTGTGACACGGCTGTAACACAAAATATTTTTTGTAGTGTTAATTGCGTAAGCAATTGTTTCATAATACAAAGCTCAAAAGCTCATTTCTCATTAAGTAATGTTTTGAAAAAGTCCAAGCACAAACAGTATTTGGATAAGAGAACAGAATATTTCCTCTACGTATAAAACGTTGCACAAAATATGGAATACACGTATTTGTTTGATATATTCTGAGATAATGGTAGAAGTTTGAACATGATGCTCGCTGCTGGGACACAGTCATGTGAGACCTGGGGATGCTGAGGGATGGAGCAGCTTGCTCTCCTTCCCAACATGAGCTCCAGAATTTCCAGGAGATGATTTATGATAAAAGGTAACTAAGCAATTGGTGATAGGAGAGTGGTGGGAAGCAGAGCCTTGAGGGATGCCAAAGCTGGAAAGCAAGTGCTCAAGATGTGGAGGTGGCCCAGGACAGAACCTGCATTGGGTCTCCCAGGACCTTCCAGGGGGCTCTGTGCCACATATGCTTCACTTAATGGTCACATTGAGGAGGAGAGGGATGGGGAGGGGTTGAGTGAGGAGGTCACATGGGCATTTCACTTAATGGCCATCATGATCCTCCAAAGCACCTGAGCACAAGACAAGAAGCAATGGGTGGAAACTAATCAAGGAGAGAAGCCACTTAGAACCAAGGAGAAAGTTAGAACAATTAATCAGTGGAATAACTTGCCTCCAGAAGTTGTGAATGCTCCAACACTGGAAGTTTTTAAAAAGACGTTGGATAACCATTTGTCTGCAGTGGTGTAGGGTTTTTTGCCTAAGCAGGGGGTTGGACTAGAAGACCTCCAAAGTCCTTTGCAACTGTGTTATTCTATTCCCATGATGGTGAACCTATGGCATGCGTGCCAGAAGTGGCACACAGAGCCATTTCTGCCAGCATGCAAGCTGTCACCCAGAACTGATACACTGTGCATGCGCCTCCTACCAGCCAACTAATTGTCGACTATCTGTCGTGCATGCGCAGGGGGAGACACAAGGCTGGGAGATGCATATGCATGTGCAGGGGGCGGGGCATGCAGGGGGCACGTGCACATGTGCAGAGGAGCACGACACGGGGGGGTCGCATGCACATGTGCAGGGGAGCGGGGGATTGCGCGCGCATTGCATCACTGTTCTAGTCGAGTCTAGTCTAGTCTATTTCTGACTGTAATGGCCAGGTTCCGTTTCAGGTAGTCCTCAACTTACAACAGTTCATTTAGTGACTGTTCAAAGTTACAACAGCACTGTAATTAGTGACATGCCCATTTTTCACACTTATGACCATTGTAAGATCCCCATGGTCACGTGATTTACATTCAGATGCTTGACAACTGACTCATGTTTATGACGGTTGCAGGGTTCAGGAGTCACTTTGAGACTTTCTGACCAGCAAGGTCGATGGAGAACCCAGATTCACTTCACTACCTTGTTACTAATTTAACAACTACAAATGTGGCAAGAAAAGTCGTAAAATGGGACAAATTCACTTAACAAATTTTTCACTTAACATTACAAATCCTGGGCTCAATTGTGGTCATTAATTGAGGGCTACCTGTACAGTCATTGGTCAACGACTACCTGCATACTGTCGTGGCAAAGAAAAAGGAGTCCATTTTACTGCTTTGTTTTTTTTACTAGGCAGACAAGTAAAAGGAAACCAATGGAAGAAAAACATAGCAGCAGGAAGACAGTTACATACCTGGTTGAAATTTCAGTTCACCATCTGGACCTGAAGGCGGATGTCCTTGCTGTAACTTCTTCTGCTCCATTTGTTTAATAGCCTGTAAAACAATTAATTTACATGCAGTAAGATAGAGAACATTTAAACCAAGGTCTCCACATTTTCATTTCTTATAATAAACTGGCATTTAGCTTTCTGGCCTTTCTTGCCATGGTAACATGGCCCCTTTATGACTTGTGGACTTCAACTCCCAGAATTCCTGAGCTCAAGGCCTGGCTCAAGGATTCTGGGAGTTGAAGTCCACCAGTCATGAAGGGGCCATCATTCCCCAGTAACTTTAGGTAAAGTTACTGTCATGGCCCTTTTGGAGTTTGAATCTGAGGAGGAAGACAAACAGCTAACAGGGAGTGGGATTGTGGCTCCGTTGGCTGTGGAGGAAACTGGGGAAGGGCAAAGTCTGGCTGGACAGAGCAGGAGACCCAGGCCCACATCCTCTTCATCCTAGGGCATGCAGGGAGGAACGGAGAAAAGAGCATCGTGGGTTGCATGGCTTACGGGGGAGGAAAGGGCCTTGATTCCCTTCATTAGCCACACCTGGGAATGAGAGTTTAAAAGAGATGCAAACTGAGTGCGGTGTCTGCTGGGAATAATCATGAGTTTATCTTTGGTTATCTGCATTCCTGGCATCCTCCCAACAGTGTTGAATTACTGCCGTTCCTTCATGTCTGGAATTCCTTCTCTTGCCCTGCTGGACTAATTACCTCATCTTGCCTTGATTGGACTTAAAGTTACAGTTTTTGTTGATCACATTTTGGACTTGATTCTCTGCAGCCAAAGGCTGTTCCTGGGAGAGTTTTTCTCCAGCCCAGAAGGGGGGCAAAGTTGGAGCTAAGAAAGGGACTCCTACTGATTATCTGAACTTTGTGTCACACCCCGGGTCATTACAGTTACTGCCAAGGATCTGACATTCATTTTGCCCATCAATAAAGCTGGCCTTATCTCTCCTAGATGGGAATGTTTGTCACTAGTGAGCCCATCCCATGTAGACAATGCAGGTAATCCTTGACTTACAACAGTCCATTTAGTGATCGTTTGAAGTTACAACAGCACTGAAAAAAATTGACTTATGATTATTTTTCACATGACCATTGCAGCGTCCCCATGGTCACATGATCAAAATTTGGATGCTTGGCAACTGGTTCATATTTATGAAGTTTGCAGTGTCCCTGAGTCATGTGATCACCTTTTGTGATAAGCAAGGTCAATGGGAAAGCCAGATTCACTTAACAACCATGTGACTAACTTAATAACTGCAGTGATTAATTAACCGTTGTGGCAAGAAAGGTCATAAAACGGGGCAAAACCCACTTAACAGATTTCTCACTTAGCAGCAGAAATTTTGGGCTCAATTGTGGTCATAAGTCGAGGACTATCTGTATAGGCAGTATACATCGCAGCATAGTTGTGGTACTTTATGTCTTTCTTATTAAAAACAAATTGAATTAGCTTCCAAAGAAGCAAAGGAAACCTTGCAACTGCTGTAGTCGTACCATTTCAAGTTCTTGTTTCTGAGCCTGAAGGAAGTCTTGTTGCTGGCTTAG
Organism: Pseudonaja textilis; assembly: GCF_049901715.1. NCBI lineage: Eukaryota > Metazoa > Chordata > Lepidosauria > Squamata > Elapidae > Pseudonaja > Pseudonaja textilis. The sequence continues at coordinate 237,995,527 of NC_141990.1, forward strand.
CTCTTCCTTCTTTTTCTGAAGTTCTAATGTCTGCTTGTGCAATTCATCTTCTTGCCGGAAAATGTGACTTTCAAATTCCTTCAGTTCTTCTTCAGTGAAGACTGGTTTCTGATCCAGAGTCTCAGAAACAAAAGAACAGCAAATCCTTAACTCCTTAAAATAAATCTTAATGGGGAAAAAAAAATCAGACTCATCTATATCTGTATGGGTGTCCAAGATTTAAGATTTTGGGTGATCACCTACTTTTGGATAAGGAGAAATGGTGCTTTTAGAGCACACTAAAATTCCTCCCAAGTAAAGGCAAGGACACAATTTCTCAACCTTGCCCTTGCTGTTCCATCAGCTTCACATTTCCTTATTACATGTAAACGCTTAGAGGTAATTTCCCTTTGGAGTACATTAAACAAACCCGAATTGCAATCAACCTCCTCCTTATTAAAAGGGGAAGAACTGAAGCCAACCACATCACCGAGCAAACCCCAACAGAGACCACCTGCCAATAGAAGACCCTGTGTCTGAGCATTTTCTGAGCTGCTTCTGAAACAGATTGTTCTTCCTCACAACAATAACAAAGATGAACCATGTCTACCATTCTTGGCATTTTCCCTGACTTTTTGTTTGGATGAAGTTGAGTCCAGAAAATATAAGGACTGTATTTGTTTTAAATGGATGGTTATTCACTGACTTAGTTTTCATATCCCCATGATTTCCCTTAGGTACCATGAAATAGAGTGGAAGCTCTTAAGGTTCCTTTGTAACTGTAAGGAGAGAAATTTCCAGATACAGTAGTATTACAATTGTATAATATTTTTAATCATAGTCAACTTTGGGATAAAATGTATACATGTTGTAGGAAAAGATAGGTAAAAAAATTCCGCTTCCAACTTTAGTTATTCCTTTGCTCAAATTCTATTGCCATAAGGTGCATGCTTACTCAGTTTTAAACAATGAAGTTGCTCCACAGAGAGAATTATGCAGTGTGTTCTTAGACTCACTGTTCAGATTTTATTTTCATGATGCCATTAATAATGATAGATAAATACAAAAGAAGAAACAGATGATGGAAAGTTCAAAACAGTTGGGCCATTTGCTGATGAGTATGATCAATCTTAGTTCAAAAGTGTCATTAGTACCTCCCAGCTTTCTGGCTCCGAAAACTCTTTTTTCTCTGTAGATCTTATGAACTCTTCCATGGTGATTAATCGATCTTTGTTGACGTCAATCTTTTCAAAGAGAAGCAAAATATATATATATATATATATACACACATACATACATACATAGTTTAGGCTATATACTTTATTTGCAGTTCTTAGAACAAATGGAAATGAGGTCGCAGAAAAGTCATGACAGAAATTCCTAGCTAGTGCTAATGCTAAGAACATTTTTGGTACACAATAAAATAAGTTAGGAACAGTTATACTGCATAAAACATAATGGGAATAGGGATGGGAATAATTGACAAGTGCCTAAGGAGCAAAACACAAATTAATCTCATCTCATGGGGTGCTGCAAATATTTCTATCCTGGTGATGTGCAATTCATCTGTAACATTTAAAATTCCATGTTACTCAAGTATCAATAGTGTGTGGAATTTAATATTTTCTTGTTAAGTGACAAAACATAACCAGATTAGAAATATCACATTTGCATGATAATGGTGAACCTGGCAGAAGAATCATTCATTGAAAAACTGGTTTTCGAAATGACAATAGGCTGGTTATTCAACAGTATGAAGGAAAGGTAAGTTGAAGTTTTAATAATTGTATAGCTTTAAATATACTTATTTTAAAAAGTTGTAAAGTTGAAAACAATAGCATTCTTATTGATTAAAAATAAAGTTGGATTCACACAAATATTCCCATCCCAAGGCAATCATATGTATCAATTTAGTAGATATCATCCAACAATAAACTATAATAAAGCTATCCATATAAGGATAAATAGACATGTGATAATAAACTTACACTGTACTGAGGTCAGGAAAGCTCTGAAATAGGCATTTTCAGAAACATGTTTGGGAAATATGCCCACTACTTAAATACATACTTACACACCTGTTTTTAACATTTAGTTAAAACAACAGAAGTTTGCTAAGTTATTTGTAAATGTGTGCTCTGAAACTTTACCTCATTCATGACATGTTCTCTCATTCGTTGCTTCTCTTCTTCCATTTCAACCATATCATCCTCTTCATTTTGGGACTCATAAACTTTTTCTAGCTAAGATTAAGAAATTTGCTTTGAACAGGCCTTCCAAAGTTTATTATTTGGTTATGAAAATACATTGCTATTAATGCTATTTATTTATTAAACTTACACCTCACTGCAAACAGACAACTCTCAGCAACTTAAAGAAGTATGTGAAATAGCAAAAGTTAAAATATCCACAGTATGATTATCATCATAAACAGCAAAACATAATACAAAGATCAACAAAAATATGTTTATGAGATAAATGTTTTCTTTCTACATATTTAATAGCATATAGTTAATATCTAACAATCAATTTTGGATTATCTTCCCTTGGGAGATATACAGAGATTATCTGCCTTAAATGTAGCACATGTTGAACTGTATAGCACAGTCAAACTTCAGTACATGAAATGTTTTAAGACATTTTGTATTATGTCATCAATAGCTTCATTGTAATGTTTATGTCATAAAATGTTTTATGAAATTTGCCAAATTTCAATTCCACAGGAGTCATGGCTCCTGCATTTTGGATGCATTCTATAATTTGGCCCGTTTGAGATACCTTGGATCAAAAGATTTTGCCCTACAGTTAAAGGGAAATTATGGTATGTTAGTAGTATATAGATTGATAGAGGAGATTGAAAATTCAATGTTCAAGGTAATTAAGAAATTGAATTAATCTTCTATCCATACAAAAACATCTCACGTATTTTTGAATTATACCTAGGCCTAGCTATGGGACATACACATGATACTGCTAGTCTCAGCTTAATAAGTGCCAGATATTTGAATGTACTTCACATTAGCTGCTCAGCAATGTTGAAGAAAATTGTTCATAGTTTATAAAACATAAAGTCCAAAATGATGGGAGAGCCTGCTTAGATTAGGATATTAAGAGTTTGAGTATGATACATTTAATTAAACTGTGGAAACTCAATTTCCATTCTAACATTTCCATTCAATAGTCATTACTTGCTCATATGCACTGAGCCAAATGAAACCTTGTGATTCTGAAATAATCCAGTTACATATATTTACCTCCCTAGTAAATAGAGCTTCTAATTCCTGTTCATCCAGAAAACCATCAGCATTGATATCTGTTTTAAAAAATGTAATATAAATATGTAATTAGAGACACTAGTACACACCCATCCATAATTCTAGACCGCAACCAATCCCACTTTAATATTTGTATATGTTGCCTCAAATCATATGGTAAACTACCTGATTAGAAAAAGTGAATGAAAATCCGTGTGTGTGTGTGTGTGTGAGAGAGAGAGAGAGAGAGAGAGAGAGAGAGAGAGAGAGAGAGAGAGACATGCAGACACATACAGTATATTGTTGTATTATATATACTGTTGTATTATACATAAAAAAAACATTTCATGCATCTGTTGAAATTCTCTGAAAAAGCACATGCCAAGATACATTTGTTAATCTGAAAAGGGCAATAGAATTGTGAATGCCCTGTGATAATTCTGTTTCTTAATGTTTTTTAACTATAAGTCTTACCATGCAACTTGAAGAAAGTCTTTGGATCAAAATCATTGGGGTCTAAGCCATCTGATTCCTCCCATACCTCTTTCAATTGGTCTTTACTTCCCTGAAAGGTGATAATACCAGTTGTGCAAATAATTTCACAGAAGCTTTGCTTTTAACATAGAGTTAAAAATACCTGAACAAAGCTGAATACCAACAAAGCTGAGTACTTACATGTATGGTATTCAGCTTAGTTTGGGTATTTTCTCACGTCATTATAGTTGTGCTTTTAAAGTTGTAGCAACGTTTCGGCAGAAACTCATCTGCCATCATCAGGCTTCTATATAGTGTTTGTCTGTGAGTCAGACTTTCACAGCCATTTCAGTTTTAAATTTGGGGCTAGCCTACGCTGTGCCGGAATGTTTTTTTCTTCATCCTGATTGGTTGGGAGTCTTGGTCTGTGTTTATTGGTCTTGGAGTTTGCTGTGTTCTGTTTGATTGGTGTTTCTAATACCTTCTGTCTGTTTTGTGGCTTTTTTTGTCTTGATTGGCTGGCAACATGGTTTCTGTATTGGAGGCTTTTAGTGTGGCTTGGCTCCGAGTAAATGGATGGCTATCATTTATTAGGAAGCTAGGTTTCATCTGGGTGCCTGGTTGGGGTGTGTTTGAGTTGGAGGTATCAGGGGGAGTCTGTTTGTGCCCAGGTGTTTGCCTGGCTTGTGGTGTAGAGATTTTTTTCTTTGTGAGTGCAGGCTTCCAGATAATTGACAGTCTGGTGGAATCATCTCTTCTATTCATGCTTTCAGGTCTTTTTTCAATCTCTATGGCTTCTCTGATAATTCTGTAGCTGAGGTTTTCTATAGTGGCTAGGGTTTGGGTGCCATTGAAGTCGATGCTATGACCTGTGGCTTTCATGTGTTGGACTAGTGAGGAAGTGTGTTCCAGCCTTTTTACTGCATTTTTGTGTTCATCCAGGTGGGTACTTATTCTTCTATTGGTCTGTCCAATGTATGTGGCCGGGCATGATGCACAGGGGATTTCATATATGCCTTGGTTTTCCAGGTCAATTTTATCTTTGGGGTTTCTTAGGATGGCTGCTGTTTTTCTTTCTGTTTTGAAGGCAGTCTTGATGTGATGCCTGTGTAGTATCTTACTAATTTTGTCTGTAGTACCTCTTATGTAGGGCAGGACAGCTGTTCCATAGGTCTGTTCATCTTCTAGGTCTCCATGATGTCTCAGTGTGTTTTTGTGGAACAAGCCGGTGATTTTGCTTTTGTGGAAGCTGTTGGCAGTCAGTACTTTAGTCAGGGTGCATAGTTCAGTCTTTATGTGTGTCTTGTCTGCCAGGCATTTGGTTCTGGCAATTAGCATTTTGGCCACGGAGTTTATCTGTGCTGGGTGGTGGTGGGATTGGGCGTTGAGGTAGCGGTTGGTATGTGTTTTCTTCTGGTATATGGTGTGTCCTAGTGTGCCACCTAGTGACCCCCTGATAGCTCAAACACACCTCAACCAGGCATCCAGATGAAACCTAGCTTCCTAATAAATGATAGCCGTCCATTTACTCGGAGCCAAGCCGCACTAAAAGCCTCCAATACAGAAACACAATGTTGCCAGCCAATCAAGACAAAAAAAGCCACAAAACATACAGAAGATATTAGAAACACCAATCAAACAGAACACAGCAAACTCCAAGATCAATAAACACAGACCAAGACTCCCAACCAATCAGGATGAAGAAAAAAACATTCTGGCACAGCAGTAGGCTAGCCCCAAATTTAAAACTGAAATGGCTGTGAAAGTCTGACTCACAGACGAACACAATACAAAAGCCTGATGATGCCAGATGAGATTCTGCTGAAACGTTGCTACAACTTTAAAAGCTCAACTATAATGATGTGGGAAAATATCCGAACAAAGTTGAATACCATACATGTAAGTACCCGCGAAAACTTAAGAAAACACACACACACACATATGCACACACACACACACACACACACACATATATATAATATTTTAATTGTTATTCTACATGAGTTCCCCAACCTTTCCAGCTTGGTGCTTGGAGTGGGGGTTGGGGGGAAAGAGGGGATGATTTTGT